>NC_046372.1:1709200-2009200 GCF_011125445.2 Fundulus heteroclitus
TATAAATTGCCTCATCATTCTGGTCAAGACATTTTTAGAATAACAACTATGCAGAAAAATTCAAGTGAGCAATTGTTTGACTAAAAACACAAGTAATACAGAGATGGCATCAACACTGAATTTAAAGACTACATTGTTGTAAAGAGGTTTAGTAAGGTTAGTTTAAGGATATACATTCCTACTTAATGAAGTTGCTGCAGTTATTCTGTTTTATGTTTCTTGTCTAACAGATTACATTATTTTTCATTTGGACTGTGAAGCATACATGTCACTTTAAAGATGAAAAAGGAGTTTAAATTTGTTTGCATCAAAATCAGCTGGGATGTTTGAGAGTCAGTGGAAAAGTATACACATACATGGAAATGTGTGTCTTTACATTTATGTTTTTCATTTTGTTCCACAAGGTAGGCTTAGCAGATCATTTGTTAGTTAATTGTAAACAACAAACTTTATCCTTTTCAACTTTCAGTGCTTCAAAAATGTGTTCCTTTCTTCCATGTTGAGACCCATACCTCCACTGCTGATGGCATTTAGTTTTCTCCCTGTAACGGTAACTATCTAAAAAAAAAAAAATATGATTTAGGAAGGGAAATTGAATCTAGAACTGACTGTAGTTAGGAGAAAATTCTGTCTTTTCCCCTTTGCTAAAAACTTTGATTTTAGCAAATTTCCTCAGGATTTCCGTTTAACTGCTCCTCATAGGAGACAAACATCAATGTCAGTGTTTTGTTTCGTAGTACATTAACGTTTCTGCAGTCCTTCAGTGTAGAACTGTGTGAAAGTAGACATTGCATTGTTGTTGCAATAATTTGAAACATGTAACTATATGCTTTTGTTTTCCATATTAGCAAATAGAAACGGTGTGTGGCTGCTACTATGCATGTGTAGTAATAGTGTTATTGCTGAGAGATGGACATTGTTTTCAACTTAATAATTATTAAGGTCATGATGGCACATCTGAAGGGGTGATCTGGCTCTGGGATAAAACGCAGCCTCTAAAGAGCAGGGGAAGTCCTGCGGCTCTGAAAACCAGAGTGGTTGCTCTCATCTCTTTGCCTCTCTGGGGTAATGGGGTAATGGGGAAACAATGGGATCACCGGCTGAGGGTGGCTCGTGTTTGCAGCCTGTGTTTTCTTCTTGAACCAAATGTTTACTCAAAACACACCAGCTCCTCTGAGAATGAGGTCGGCCTGGCCTCTAATCGCCTCGGGGCAAAGAAACAGTGTCCCCCTGAAGAGCTCGTCACCCAGAGTGACCCGATGGCCACACAGAGAAGGAGGCTGTCAGCCACACTTAGCCAAAGAGCAGCTTAGCTACTTGGACGTATCCTGTTTTCCAACCAAGATGGAGCTGTGCCTGACTGGTTAACCACAGTTTGCTTAATACAAATCAGAGATCTTTCAGCACAGGTTGAAGTTCATACACCTTCACAGACTGAAGACTGTTCTGTCTCTCAATGACCGGCCTCTCCAAAGCGTCTTTAATTAACTTAGGAGCTCCTTTAGTGGAGGAATGGTAATGCCTAATTTTTCAACTGAACGCTTGAGAATCTTTTTTATTCCTGCTGCAGTGCGCTTTAATAATGAGCACTTTGTATGATCTAACTTTTGATAATGATATTGACTCAGATGTTGTTATATCACAACGATGGGCACTTTTGTTGCGGTCTATAGCAGAGTCCAGTGTGAGTACGTTTTACTTTAGACCTTAAACCTAACTCTAAGAGGAAAGAAGAAGTACAACGGATATTACTAACATTTAGCTGTTATCAACCATAACCTCAGAGAGAGAGAGAGAGAGAGAGAGAGAGAGAGAGAGAGAGAGAGAGAGAGAGAGAGAGAGAGAGAGAGAGAGAGAGAGAGAGAGAGAGAAGAAAAACACACACAAACCTAAAGTTCAGGAAGCAGTCATACCCATATTTCCAGCGTTAGTTAGTAACAAGATGATTATCAGACTCATTATATTTCTAAAACTGCCATCAGTGAGCTGACACCAGTAGACACAACACTTCACTGGCCCATCTGTTTTTTTTTTTACAGGGCTCGGATTATGCTTTCTTTGTAACAGGTTAGGATAGGTATGTGGGCTATACAAAACATGTCAATTACATTTTTTTTCACAAAATCATACTCAAATAATGAGATGTCACTTCATCTGTTTGAGTTCCTTTTAGAATGAGCTATTTTAAGGCTCTGTCTCTTTTATACAAATAAGCTGTAGCTGGCTGTGGCCCCGAGCTTAATGTTTACACTCACATTTTATACACGTGAAAATGGCTGCAAACAGATGCACAGTGGTACATCCATACATCGTTGACCCTGAGTCAGACGGAGCAGAAGAAGTGGAACCTCCTGCACAACCAAAGATGCAGCAAGCAATTCCTGAATGGTAAATCACAGGCTAAGCCTGGTGGTGTTTGCAGTGAGGGAGCATTGCGTGGAGCAGCACTGTGCAGCTTGAATGGGGAGCTCAGACCAGCAGTACCCAGTCTTTGGGCTGTCAGTGTCAGTGTTCCTTAGCAAAAAGTAGTTTTATTAAAGTATACTACAAGTATACTTATTTCATACTTATAATGAGGCAGTGTACTTGAAGCTTACTTTTTATTACCTATATTTCATACACTGAACAACAATATAGCAAGATGTACTTGATTTATACTGAAAAGTATAAACAGAAGTCTAAGACTAAGTGCATTAATACTAAGACCTAAGCTTATACTTATACTTACTTAAGTATACTTAATGAAATTACCTTCTAGTATACTACTTTTTGCTAAGGATAATATCAGCCAGAGTTATCTCGTGTTGTCCATTAGGTTTAAAACATCCGTATCATACATAGCTTAGCATTTTGCACCATTTCCACATTTTTTCTTGTCTGTCTGTAGGTCACTGTTACTGGTGTATTAAAAAAATGAAAGTAAATAAACAAACAACCCCTATCCTGTCGGGGGGCAAGTAAACCTGGGCAGCCTGTGGGGTAAACCATGCTTGTACTAAATGACGAATCATGTTCATGTCAAACAGCCATTGTACATTGCATACAGTGGTAAAACCAGCTGATGAAGTGGGTGGAGCTCCGCTTGAGTTGCTAGGTGAGGGGCTGGGCTCGGTTGCTAGGTGCTGAGGGGGGCTGGGATGGGGTTGCTAAGTGAGGAGCAGTGCCCATCAATCTTGACGTAATAGTAGGGATGTTTTTGAAATGGCTTGTTTTCCAAACGCCAACAAAGCATTTATTTGACCAAAAAATGTCTAGTGTTTTCTATTTTAGTGCTTGGACTGTTTCTAGACCCAAATGGAAGTACAAAAAACTCAAAAAAGGGAATTTTGCACAATATGTCTCCTTGAACAAAAGTCTTAAGGCATCATCTGAAGCAACTTTCCATGGCTAAAGGCTGTTTTTATGGGATTTTTTTTTTTGCCATAAGAGGACCGTTTACAGTGGGTACAGTATGATCTAAGCAAGTAATATTTTTTTCATTTTAGCCACAAGTAGAATCAAGCATTTATCTGGTCTCTACGAGACTCTAAAATTATTCCTCAAGTTTACAAGCTCACACACAACCAATCCTGCCTGTCATCAGGTGAGGCGTTTGAGTTCAGTTAGTCACCCTGGTTATCAGGGTTTTTTCATTTCATATTTCAATTAAATTATATGTTTAGCATTTCTTTAGCAATTAGAGGTGTTCTGCTGGTGATTATTTAACTCATTGTTTTGTTTCTTTTTGTATTCATTTGGCGTCGTCACTTCTCTCTCTTTCTGGCCCCTGCACAGCTGTAGCACATTCAGTTAATCAGACCCCCTGTTCCCTCTCCAGCAAAGACAGTCTCAGCATTTAGGACTCCCTGTTTTCTACCTCTTTGCTGGACCCTCCTGCTAACCTCCATATTTATCTCTCTTACTGAGTTCTCCACTGTGATGCCTCCAGGTTGCGTTATCTTTTGCTTTCTTAGCAAATTTGCATTATATGACTCTTCCTTCGTCTTAACTGTGTTTGGGTCCTCTACAACCACAGATCATGACACCACATTGTCACTATTTGTTAAACAAAATGATATATAATATATAAATCTTAAATTAGTGTAAAAGAAACTTCCTTCATCTCAAAAACCCTGGGTATGTAGAAATGATGAAGCGTAGTGGCGTAAGGTTTCTATTTATCTTGACTATAAGTACTCTAATGTACAAATGCATGTGCTAGTGAGAGTTTAATAGACTTACTGATCATTGAATGAAGTTATTGCAAATTTTTGTCAGTGATTTTACTGAATAATATTTTATCCTAAATAACAGAAGATTACCTATCTTAATACAATAGTCGGAAGATCTCCAAGAATCCCCAGGGCCTCTCGTCCTTCGTCTCCCTTTATAAAAAGTTTGGGGAGGGGAATAATATATTATTACTTCTCTCAAACATCCTCACTATGTCAGTCACTGCGTTTTGACTCATTGCTTTCTACAGAACACATGTAATTCCCTCCAAGCAAAGGCGGACACAAATGGCTTTCTTGCTACTGATTTCCTCCAAACATAAACAATGACAACAAATGTATCAACGAAAACAAGGATAAAACATAACTGGTTAACAAAAATTGACATGCCTTCATTTTACTGGAGTAAAATACAAATATACCTCAAGAAATTGTCATGATCCATTGGTGTTTGTGTTTTGGTTTTCGTTTGTGTTTACATTCTCCCTCTGAATAGACTCACTGATTTCTGTGTCCCTCTTTACACTTCCTATCCTCCTCAGTATGTCAGATCCTGGGTTTCCATTGTTGCTGCTGTTTTTTTTTTTTTTTGGTTATGATGTCTTGCTCTCCTCCTATCTTGCCTGTATGTTTTCAGCAAATCCTCCAAAATCACCATGTGTTTGTGTTTGGTTTTTCCAGAGTTCCTGTCTGTACTTTGGTCCTGCTCCAACGTCAAACTTTTAAGATTCAAACACCTGATTGGCTGCATACTGAGACAGAGGACTGTTCATATCATCTTCTCGGAACACAGTAACTTTGCAACCAGTATTTTATAAGAACAAAAGGTTTTTGCTGCTTATGTCTTAGTTTGTCCATTGCAGCAGATGCACTTGATGGGACAACTGTCTGAAAACAAAACTGCCCCACAGAAACATGACATTTTTACCTTGCATTGCTTCTGTTTCAGCAGTTGTGTGTCTATGTATATAGATCCTGTTTTTCTGTTTTCCATGGTTTATGTACTTACAATCCCTGGTCTTTTTCTACTCTTCTTCTGTTTCGTTGTTTCATTCTGAGTTCATGATTGGGTTTTCAGCAAGCAAAACTCTTGCTTGCTGAAACCGCTTTTAGTTCCCTGGTTGAAAGCCCCGTAATCTTCTGCCACCTACATTCCTTCAGTTCTGTCCTCATCAACTACAACCCCTGCAAATCCTCGGTTACAGTGCAGCTACCTTACCAAGATTATATGCAGCCAGCCATGGGGATCTCTACAGCACCCAGATGAAAAATGGTGATGTGAAAAGGAGAACTTCTCTTTTTAGCCTCCTGAGACAATGGTGCACTTTGCTTAAGTGTTTTTACCAGCTGTGTGAGACTAATGTAAACTCCCAAAACAACAGTAGCATACTGGCCATCCTGATCACCTCTGCAGAACCATCATCTTGACATGGTAGATGAGTTTGTGTACCAGTATGATCCCTCTGGCTTTGTTTTGGCCCTCCTTTCCAGGTAGAGTCAGACTAAGACTGAATCAAAGCCTTGGCCCTTAGTGTTAAGCTGAGCCTAGCCTGAAAAACTGCAGGACGTTAACAAAAAGCTGGACTAAGAATGTGTAAAATCAAGATCAGAGGTGTCTACATGATTCTGAAAATGTCCATGTGTGTTTATATGTACACACAGTATGATTGTACGTATACTTGTGTGTGTACCTGCATGAAAGTCCAGAATAAAAGACAGCGAGGGGAATTTCTAAAGGGGAATACATGATTTATAAATAGACAAGAATCAAACTTTTAGTAATTAGTAACTAATAGTAGTCCGGCTTTAGGTCATTTGATGAATGAAAGCAACTTTCTGTCTTAGTTTTGCTTATTATTGTAGTCACAATATTCAGAAGGTTTTCTCTCATAGATATCTGTTACAATGCAACATCTCAAATGTACAAATAATATTTACAGCATCCACCAACCAAAAAACAAATCATCTTCATCAAGGCCGAACCAAACAGGTGTCAGAGGTTTGCAGAGAGAGAAATAGATTCAGCGTTTCCATTGCTGTTCCCACCTATCATCCATCCATCCATCCATCCATCCATCCATCCATCCATCCATCCATCCATCCATCCATCCATCCATCCATCCATCCATCCATCCATCCGTCCGTCCGTCCATCATTTGTCCCATTACAGACACCAACCTAAATGGACCTTATTGGGGTTTTATGTGGTAGTCCAGATTGGACAAAGTAGTGCTTAAGGGTGAATCAGGAAAAGAATCAGGAAAGTGTTTTTCATGCATTTGTATTTGCCCTCCTGAGACAAAACTTTCAAGAACTACTTTCTTAATGCAATAACAACAGCAGCTCTTTGCCGCTATGTCTCTACCAGCTTTCCACGTTTGCAGATTGACATTTTTGCTCATTTTTGTTAGCAAAACAGCTAAAGCTCGGTTAAACTGGATGGAGTGCTAAAAGGAAATTTCAACCCTTGACAGTGATTCCCAATGTATTTTAGGTGGGGATGTGTGTTAGGGTCCTGCTGGAAGGTGAACATCCACCCCAGGGTCAAGCTTGAGTCAAGCTAAAAAAGTAAGCCAGGGAGGGTTTTTGATGCAGCATGGAAGTATTTGGTTGATAAAAAGTGCCTCCACGGGTCCCATCACTCCTTCTTTGTCTGTCCCACGGTGCAGTTGACGTCTCTTGATGGAAGGCTGCACTTTTCAATCCTGTTGGCCTTGAGGATCACAGAAAACCCTTTATTAGATCTTTAAAAGGGTCAGCGGTATTGACCTCTGGAAGCTTGCGTCAACTCTTAAAGGTCTGGGGAGAGGCAGTGTTGGCGCCCTGAAGGGCAAAGATGGGCCAAAAGTCCTTCCTCTTTCACAAATAATGGAGGCGTTGATAAAAAAAACCCCATTTAAACGGGAGTGTTTAGTTAGCCAATGTGTAGGGAAATAACTGTTGTAGCTAACATACACATGTACAATTATATATCAGCTTTCTGGGTTTAGAAATACAAAAACTTTGTATGGGGAGTTGAGAAATAATATGACTGACCCGTCACTATGGGACCGAACTGATGATGGGGCCCAGGCTCTGCTACGCTGCCTTGAAATATTAGAATAATGCACTATGAAAGCACAGTGTACCCAAAGAAAGGGAGGGAAAAAATGAATTAGACAGGAAGATATAGAGAAATAAAAGGAGGGAAACAATGAAATGGACAGAAAATGAGAAGGAGGAAAGCATTAGGGGGCAGCAATGGTGTGATGTGAGTGGTACCATCAGCTCTCATTCTCAGCATGGAATCTATAATGGTAAATCAACCTCGCTGACTCCTGTGTAATTGGATTTGCCGGGTCTCGTGCTGAATCAGAGCCCAGTGGGTAGCACAAAGCTTGTTAAGATTGGACAAGCATTGCCGGGCCGGAGGAGAGGTGGGGCAACAGCAGAAGTAACCTTGACAACTTTTCTCGAGCGGAGACTGAATAATTTATTATGATGAACGCTCAAATGCTCATCCATTACAGTCAATTGACTCAAAGCTTTCCAGACACTAATGAGGTTATAAACTGACTGAAGCTCTCCTTTAGGATCTTTTTTTTTTTCTGTGCACAGAAAGATGACACCTGTGTTGCTTTGGCTGGAGAAGGTTTCCTCACCAAGCTATACAATAAAACACATTGCTGATCTGTAGGCTACAAAAGTATTCATTCTCTTCAGACTTTTTCACAATTCGGCAATGACGGCGTTCACTGTCAGGCGTACATTTTAAGTGATTAGATCTCCACATTTCTAAATAAACTTTTTACTGCGACACCCCTAAATAAAATCCAGTTTTACTAATTGCCTTCAGAAGTGACTTGATTAGGAATTTCAATATGCATCCAGCTATGAGGTGAAGGCCCATGAATTTTATTACTGAACAAAATGCACAATGAAGACCAAGGAACCCAGCAGATAAAGTTCAGAGATGAAGATGCGGAGAACCTGAAAGAAGGGTTAGATTACGAATGCCCAGACTGACAGGCTGATCAGAGAAGGATCTAAGAGGCCCATGCTAACTTTGGAGGAGTTGCACACGTTTGCAACTCTTGTGGGAGAATCTGTTTACAGGACAAGCGTTAGATGTGTACTCTACAAGAGCAGCAAGAAGAAAGCTATTATTGAGAGAGCGAGTTGCTGTATGTGACTATAGGTATGAACAATTTGAAAGGGTGTGAATCTTTTAGCGCGAAACAATGTTTTCCTATCCAATTTGTCCAGAAACTTTGTTTTTTTTTAAACACTCTAAGATCATTGGCAGAAATTTGGAAAATAGATGTAAAGAAAAACAGATCTTTTGATTTTGGCCGGTTTCAGAAAAATAGCCTATTGGCTGATTCTGCCGCATTCACAGCAAAGTTAATTAATCTACACCATCCCTGCCAGATAAATCAACACATTTTAAATAATAAAAACTATGTAAACGGAGAGGCCATTTGAAATAATAGTTATCTGTTTTTATTTGTGTTCTAATAAAACCAACATGTTCTTTCTAACCATCTCAATTATTAATGGAAAAATCTTTATTGGCATGACAGCAACCAAACCCAAATTATAGTTGCTGACCAACCTTTAATGTGTTTCTCCTTTATTTTTTTTGTGATGATGCATAGATTATCTGAGACTGGAATATATAGAGACTGGAAGTTGACTGAGGTTTTATCCTTAAATCCTTTTAAGTTGAAAACGAGTGAATTTGAGACGGCCCCAGTTATCTGTAATTGTTTTACTTGATATGTTTTTTTTTATGTACCTGTCGTTTAATCTAATGTATCTGTTAAATGTGTAACTTTGCTGCCTCTTAGCCAGGACTCCCTTGAAAAAAAGGTTTTTAATCTCGAAGGGATTTTTTTCCTGGTTAAATAAAAACAAAAGAATCTGTCAGATTCAAGTCAGGACTCTGGTTGGTCCGCTCCAAAACGTCAGTATTACTTCCAGTCAAAAGAAACAGGGTAATAAATTTAAAAGCTTACTTTAAATCTATGTCTGAAGGTCGAATGCATATTTCTGAGGCTTAACTGTAACGCCTTTGACTCAGTATGATGGTTTCTTCTTTATTTTATTCTGACAATTATTGATCTGAGACATTTAACCTCAGAGTAATGCACTGGTGACCTGATAATCTACATATTTAACAACAAACTCAAACAAGCCAACATTGTTTTGGTCCTGTTTGTTCGTGCTTGCATTTTGTTGTCAATTTCTGTCACACCCGCCTGTTGCATCACCCTTTGGGAAGGATCCCCTTCAAGTTGTGAAGGAGCATGAGAAGATCGCAAAGAAGCTTGCAGATTACAGGAACCTCCTTAGATTCAACCTAAGATGCAGAGAACAGAAACTTTTCCAGAGAGCCTTCAACTAAGATCTTCTATCAAATACTCCAGTGTCTTTTATTCTGTTCTTTATTCTCTGTAATTTCCTCAAACAAGAACCAATTGGCTCAAAATCTAGCAAAAAGGGCTGCTTTATAAACTCTCCAATCTAATTTTTGTGGGAGAAAATAAAATCTTGGAGCTGACTGGACTGTGAGGCTGGTTGAAACTCATGGAAGCCGCCGATGGTTTGTCTTTGTAGTGACTCACAGGTCAGAAACCCGACCATACGTGTGACATCAGGAAAAAAATGTAACATGGGGTAGTGACATAATGGAGATCGGAGCGGCAAAGAAAGAGGCAAAGGCCGATATGTTGGTGTGGTTTGGATCTTGTTTCTGTCTTGTTACGTTACACTCAGAGAAGCGGGAGATAGCCAGGTAAGCACTGAATAAGATCTCTCCGTCTCTCCACCTTCTGAGGCATGAATCATTAAGCAGCGCCCTGAGCTTCAGGACATGAGTATCTGTGTTCACCGGTCTCCACCAAACTCCACCAACATCGCACTGACACCACACACAACACGACCGGGGACAGGACAAAGAGGACAGTAAATATGTTGCTGTGGAAGACGGTTCAGAGTTAGTCCAGCGGCCTCCATGCAAGCAGACACGGGAGGACTCTCTTTTTTTGTCTAGCTTCTCCAAAAAGAAGGAAAGCCTTCAGCTGTGGATCTGTGCTACAACTCTGCATCCGGATAGCAGACCGAGCAAGCTGCAGAAATGCAGGTTGGGATTTAATATGTGTGCTAATTTTTTTATTTTATTTTTTTTTACTTGAAGTGCTTGCTGTCAAATTCAAAAGGTAAACATTAAAAGGTGACATCAAGTCATGTTTACTGATAGAAAGTATTGAGATATGTCATCTGAAGTCTACATTTATTTTAGTTCATGCGTTGCTTTCTGGGTTGAGAGGATATTTTGGGGATATTATTTTCTTTGAAAATCAGAAGAAAAATCCAACCTCTTAAAAACGAAGAGAACAGCGTAAGCAATTGCTGGTGGATGCGTTTTAAAATGAGATATTACATTTATTTATTAGGTATTTTTTCACATTGGCAGTAAACTTTAACTGAAGATGTCATGTTTTTCTTCAATTCGTAATAGTCATTTGAAGTTTTAAAATACGCCATACTTTGCTATGAATTGTGTTTGTTTCTAACTTAGTTTTAGAAACTAAATTAGGACTAATCAAGATAAAGCATTAAGTAATATGCTATGTATGATGCTGATCTGACGGCTTGCCACAGCAACATGTAACTTTTAGTTACTAATATCAACGCAGTAGATAGCTTTGCAACTTGCTGCCCTGTTTACACTGAGGTCAACTGCTGACATTTTTTCCATTGTAAGTAGAGGATAAACTCTCTTGTCTGCGAGTAAATTAATGAAGCGAATCAGCAGGTACTGCCCCCCCCCCCCCTCCCCCCTCATGTGGAGATACCTCCACCTCTCATGCAGATGAGCTCACTCTGTCTCAGGCAACAATGACACTCTAGACCAAGTCCAGGGACCATCTCTTAATTAAAATACAATTGCTTACTCTCTGAGGCAATTCACCTGATCTGACGGTGGCTTTGAGGATTCATTACACAATCTCACTTTCCACACTGAGTCAGATTGGATGGTCTGTTGTTTAATTGAACTGTTTACGGTATACAGGCGCATCTCGAGGAATTCAAATATCGTTGTTCAAACACACAGTGTTATATTTCAAATCTTTGTTTCTGTTCATTTTGATGACCATGGCTTACAAAGCCAAATGTTCAAATACTCAGAAAACCAGATTATTACATTACACAAATTGAAATATATTGTTAAAAGAGAGATCTCCGCTGACTGAAAAGTACTGTATGCACTCAATACTTGGTTGGGGCTCCATTTACGTGAATTCCTGCATCAGTGCAGCGTGCTGTGGTGGAATTGTGATATTTGGGGGCATTGGTCATGGCCCTAGGCACCATTGTGTCAAGGATGAGCACATCAAGAAAAAAGGCTGTGTAAGTTGTGCTCAAACAAGATTTCTGTTGCTTCTTGTTATTTCCGTACTACATTGAGTGGTTGCCTGTCTGTCCTTTGCCCAGTGTAAGCACTTTAACAGTAACTGGACATCAAAGTTATGTTTGAGATTCCCATTAGTTGCTAAACTAAGAGGCTGTTTTATACAATTTTAATTCATCTGGACTGCAAATGATCAGCTCTGTTTCAAAATCAGAATTACTTCGACTGGGTACTCCTGATTTGAGTAGATTCTCTCTGGGGTTCAGGTCAATGAATCCCAGTGAAACTCAAACTGGGTATGGGTACTTTTTGCAGTGGGGGCAGTGCTGATTTCATTTCCTGCTGGGAAATGAAATCAGCATCTCCACAAAGCTTGTGCACAGAAGGAAGCATGAAGTGCTCTTAAACTTCCTGGTGGATACATATGTTGACTGTTGAATAAACTTTCATCTGTATGGAGTGTTTTGGACCATTGACAAGAAACTTCTGAAGTCTCTGAATGTAAGGCAAGGCAAGGCAAATTTATTTATATAGCACAATTCAGTACAGAGACAATGCAAAGTGCTTTACATGATTAAAATATAGGAATAAAAGCAAGTAGGGATAGAATGTAGAAACAAAAAAAAGAACATTTGAAAACAGTAAAACCCTTGCATGCAGTCGCACCATAGTCATTTAGAACAGGGGTTTCCCACTCAGGTCCCTGGGAGCTACTGCACTATAATATTTAGATGCATCCCTGCCCAACACACCCTGAAACAAATAGCTGAATTACCTCCTCGCACGTCAGGTTCTGAGGCCCAGTATTGAGCTGATTATTTCATTCAGGCGTGTTGGAACAGGTATGCACCTAAATGCTGCAGGGCAGTCGCTCTTGAGCACTAGAGCTGGAGACCCCATCTATAGAAGCCACAGCTTCCATATGGTATATTCAATTTGTTTTCTACTGCACTTTTTCCTTCCGATCAACTTTCCATTCATGTGCTTGGATACAGCAACCCATGAACAGAAATGTCCTCTGGTGGCTTGGATGGTATCAGTGACTGTATACTAGATAACTGTCCAGTCAGCAGTCCTCCTCATTAGTATGTTGGCTTTAACATATCCATAACATAATGTTTCTTTAATAGAAACCCCTTTGATGTGTCACAACCCGTAGAGCTTTGTGTTTTGTCAGTCCCTTTGTGTTTCACTGTAATTTATTCAATTGTATTCTGTTTAGTTATCTTTCTTATTCCAGTGTTCCTCTTGTGTTTGGTGCAGCCTTTGTTTTGAGGTTTACTTTTCTGTGCACTTTCTTGCTCTGATTTATGATGTATCTCTTTAATAATAATAATAATAATAATAATAATAATAATAATAATAATAATAATAATAATATATTTTGCCATTTCTAACTGTTCTCTCAGAATCCCTCAGTTCACATCCTCCCATAGCTGCGCGTTGAATTCACTGAATGGTTTCTTTCTTCAGTAATATTTCCCCTTTCACCTTGTTTCATGCCTATTCTGGCTCAGTTCTCGTCTATTTCCATGTCATAGTCCAATTATGATCTATGTGCTGTCTGGCCCTCTTTGTCTTACCCGTGTTGTTTTGCCAGTTTGGTTGTCCTGTGTTTAATGATTCGGATCTCAATAAATTACAAATTTCTCAAATTATTTTGCCTGTGGGTGGTAATCAAACTCCACAAACATTTTATGGGTCTAATACAAGAATTAAACCATTGGAGAAACTACATGTGGGGGTTTTCATTAGCTGTGCGCAGTTGATCTTTTTTGGGGTTTCACTTTTTTACAGGGGAAATATCATGCAAATTCCACTTTTTTAGCTATTCAATATTTTTTTCCTGCACTTAAAGTCTCAAGGAGTGAGAAAATGTGAATGTAGCCTCTCTAGGAACTACGTACATATGTTAAATTCTGTTGTGGTCATGTTTTTCAAGCCTTTTCAAGCTACAAGTTGTTGGCTTTATAAACTGACACAAACGTCCCCCAGGATACTGCAAAAATGGCTGAACGGGGTGTGACGCGCCTAATTTGCATTTAAAGAGACTGTACCAAAATTAATTGTTCTCAGATGCACCTCAGGGCAGCGGTAACAGAGGGACTGTGGGTGTAAATTAACAAGGAATTCAGATCAAAGTGTTGCAGTTCCACTTCATACAGAACACAAACAAATGATATCATTGTGAAAAGGAAGAATTGAAAAGCATGATATATCCCCTTTAACTTAATTGAGCATTGGAAAAAAAATTCCAATGATTTTCTAATCTATGGAGATGCACCTGTGGAAGAAGCTGTACACATAAAGGGAACTCCTCCAATTGTCAGGTTCGTCATCATGTCCATCGCTCAATTGTCCTCAGGCACTGAGAAAGCCTAGTTAATGTTCAGCTTTTCAGGCCTGGTGTCATCAAAAACCGTTTTCCCTTTCTGAAAGAGAATGGAAACCACAAACCTCCCAAAAAACCTTCAGATTCGCACCAAAAAACACACACACAAAAAATTGGCATTATTACTACCTCTGAATTAATCAATCCCATCTCCTGACAGGAGCTTATCTGCCCGTGTTCTTGCTTGTAACACTGTATGGCATCCCTAAGTCACGCTGTCCCACCACATTGTCCCCTTTTGCTTCCCTGAGAGATGTTTGTTCCCATGAAGGAAGGGGGTGTCACAGATACCCCGCAGCAGCACCGCTGCCATCATATCAGCAGATTGATTCTGACGTCCAAAAAAGGGTTCCTTCAATGATATTGTTCACCTGTCTCATAGGCTTAGAGTGGGTGAGTGGGTGGGGAGTGCTGTGGGAAGGGGGTCGTGTGAGGGTTACTGGTGGGGGACACAGGGTGAGGGGTATTGTTCAAGTAAAGGTTGAGAGGATTGGGGGTGCGGTGCTGACAGGTGGGGGAAAAAAAAAAACACTCTCATTTGACTAGCCTCCTCTGTCCGTCCATGGGGCCCCATATGAGCAAAGTAATGAAGTCCAAATTACAGCACAAGATTGCTAAGAACAAACCTCTATTGTTTGCCCCCGGGGCCACACTAGAGCACCCTAAATGAGTGTCACAGCAAGCAGCAGGGCACAGACCGTTACGGCACTATTTAGTCTGCCCTGTTGTCTCAAGACGGCCCCGTTTCAGAGGTTTCTCAGATCAGACAAATGCTGCTCCCCTCCTTCCCCCTCCACCTTCACCCCTTCCTCTGTACAGCCAGTCCCCCCCCCCATCCCCACCCCACAACTCCTCACCCCAAAATAGGCCAAATCTCCTCCATTGTGTTTCGACTGCCTAGTGTGAAATTCACTGTGACGTTAAATGTTTTCTAATGAATAATTACTGAATGGATATGCAGGGAGAATATGTGTAATGGATTGTAGACTGCATTTTAAAGACGTCTTTTTTTGTCTCTTCTCCGTGGTATTTACTGGACAAAAAGCCCCTCGGCCGTTCTCAGAAGAAACGAGGGCCATAGGAGGAGGACGGAGGCCTGGGGGGAGGGGGGGAAGGAGGGCTTTGTGTCAATTAGATCCAATGGATTATCTTTTTTTAAAATGTTTTTACAGAGAGAGTTGAGAATCAAAGGATTTCTGCTTCCAAAGAAGGAGTGGAGAAAAAAAAATAATACAAAACCAACAAAAGCTGTGAAAACCTTTGGTCAAAGTGTTGATGCTGTGAATGCTAAACAGATTGGTGGAATTTTTTTTCCCACTATGCTTCAGAAACGCGCCGCTGTTTCAGGCTCTGCCAGTCCATTTTGCGCTCTGTGGTGTGTTTACTCAGCTCAAGTGAATGAAGGGCTGCTGGCCAAGGTCCTTGTGAGAGGTGTAGCAATTATCTTCTGTTTGCTCATACGCACGATCAAAGCCCATGCTTCAGAGACCTCTAAATCTTTTTTTTTTTATTTCTATAGATCCAGGAAATACAATGTTTGTGCGTCTTCTGTTGTCTTTTTTTATTGCACTTTGCCCCCCCCCCCCCCCCCCCCCCCATGGAGCTGTTGATTGAAACATGCATTCATTCAGATGCAGTTGTCAAAACAGATTTCTTGAAACCTTTTATGCATGCAGAGTTGTTGCATGTGTTATTTTTAAATGTTGCATTTGCTTTGATCGTAGTCAGTTTTGGTTTATCTGCAGAATTAGACAAACTAGTAAACTCTCTGTTCCGGTTATTAAAGTTTTAATACTACTAAATAAAATGTGAATAATTGTGAGATAAGGATGACAAAATAATGGATTGGTAGAAAATAACTATCATTTACCATAAAAAAGCCATCCCATGTGTTTTAGCCTTGCATTGAGCTCTCTTATGATTGCTACCTGTTGTACAGGGCCGGCTGGACATGGAGGGCGCCCTGACTGCCAGGGACCGAGTGGGAATCCAGGATTTTGTTCTTCTGGATGAAACTACAGAGGTGGCCGTTGTCAGCAACCTAAAGAAACGTTTCAGCAAGGATCTCATCTACGTGGGTCTAAAAAAAAGAAAGAAATTAAATTGAGTGTTTTAATTTTATTTACATATAGTAAGTATTATTTTCTTTTTCCTTAGACTTACATTGGCACACTGTTAGTCTCTGTGAATCCGTATAAGGAGCTGGACATCTACAGTAAAAAGCAGATGGATATCTACATGGGTGTCAACTTTTTCGAGCTTCCTCCACACATGTGAGTTTATAACAGGCAACTAAACATTGCTGCGGCGTAATCCGAACATAACAAAACGCATGTGTATGCGAAAATACACATGCGTGTAAATATCCTTTTACTTCTTATTTTACTGTATTCTTATTTTTTTGTCTGCACCATCAATACCAAGTCAAATTCCTTGTAAGGGCCAACCTACTTGGCGATTAAACTTGATTTTGATTCTGATTCTGAAAATAGCAGTGAAAACCTATTCAATTAAATGTGGACGATATAGAAAAAAGAGCATATCAATAAAATAGAAATCATATTGATTGATATTGATAATTATCAACAAGTTCAAAACATATATTTTAAGTGCAGCCCTGGCCATTTTATGTTGTTGCCTAACAACCTATTTTTGATACAGAACACGCATACACTGAATTCAAACTTAACCCTTTATTCAACCAATTTTTTTTACCAAAACTGCAAGTATTCAAAAAATGAAAAAGAACCGGTGCTCTCTGAATTCTTTGAAGGGGGCGGAGCATTCCTGGGTCTGTGTTTGTGATTGGTTGGGAGAATATAATGACTGTAATATTAACCTATATTATAAGCTAGAATGCAAAAGGAAGGGAAACTATTCTATTGAACTTTTTATTGACCCTTTTTTTTCTATCATCGATGTATGGCTATCACTATTGGCTATCGATCGATATATATTGTTATTGAATTATCGTCCAGCCTTAATGAAAGGATGCCGTTTTAGGCACTAGTGATATCCTGTATACTACTAGTCAAACGTTTGGACACATCTTTGTCAGTCAGTGGCTCTACTCTATTTTTTATTACTTACTACATTGCAGATACATAATGAGGACATTAAAAAGCATATAGAATTATGTACATTAAAAGTAAAAATTGTGAAATAACTAAAAAATGTATTTTATATATTTCAATTTCTTTCTTTTTGTTACTGGTTTGCGCATTCTTGGCAAGCTTTCGTTGAGCTTCATGGGGTGGTCACCTGATGGTTCTCCAACAGACTTGAAGGAGTCCCCAGAGGTATTATTGAAAGAAAAGACAAAACTATCGAACGAGACGTTGTGTCCAAACCTTTGACTGGTAGTGTACGTATATGACAATCCAGATACTGCTGAAACTGAATCTCTAAACTGGACTTTTGAGGTACATTGACAGTTCTCTATCCTTCCAGCTACGCCTTGGCAGATAACGCCTACCACACCATGCTGACAGAGTTCAACAATCACTTTATCCTCATCTCTGGTGAGAGTGGAGCAGGAAAAACCGAGGCCTCCAAGAAGATCCTGCAGTATTATGCTGTCAGCTGTCCGAGCACCACTTTAATGAACACCGTCAGAGACAAGATGCTGATGTCCAACCCTGTCTTAGAGGTCCACCGGTTGCTTTTTGTATTATCATAACCCTGATGAAACATTAAAGCTGGACTTGGTTGCCACGATTATTTTTTAATGAAAAAGCTTTGTTTTTATTGCAGGCTTTCGGTAATGCAAAAACTCTGAAGAATGACAACTCGAGTCGGTTCGGGAAGTACATGGATATTCAGTTTGACAGCCAGGTAAGGGTCCAAACAAATGCTGCCACTCAGATCTAACTTACAGCAGGTCTGACTGGTTATAACCAGGACTTTGAACCGGTTCAAGGAACGAAAACGAAAACCGGGAACTTTTTGTATTTTACAGGGAACAGAAACGAAACCGGAAACGTTATTGTTTTTTATGTTCTGGAACTGGAACACTCATTTAAAAATAATGGTAACCGGTTAATACCGGTTTTATTTCGTTCCTCAAAGTTTTCGTTGCATAATTAACTAAAAAATTGCGCACGTTACCATGACGGCTAAGGTTCACTTCCTGTGTGACATCACATCACACATTCGCTGACTGAATGGAGAGAGAGTGGTGTCTCCACTAGAGCTACACATCTTAAATAAGAGGTAAATTACGATCCCTCGTTAAGTAAAACGCTCATTCCAAACACAATATCAATAGCTGGTTTAAGCTGGATGAAAAAGATGTGACATAATTCTACTAAACAGCTGACAGTAACGAAATTAACCGTTCCGGGAACAGTATTTTTTTGTTCTAACCGGTTTGGGAACGTCAATTTATTGGTGGAACTCATAACCGGAAACGTTATAATTCCGTTTCTGTTCGGAACGAACCGATTGGGAAAAAAAATTGGTTCAAAGCCCTGGTAATAACCTCACAATTGCACATTATGATAGGAAACAAAAGAAAAAAAAGCAGTCAACATTTAATGTCTTGTTGGAAAAATACAAAAATAAATCATTAGATTAGATTAGATTAGATTCAACTTTATTGTCATTAAACAGATACAGGTACAAGGCAACAAAATGCAGTTTAGGTCTAACCAGAAGTGCAATAGCAGCAAGTGCAGGATAAACAATGGTTCCATAAGTACAGGACATGGGTTTCTACTGAATAAATATAGAGATGGATACTATTATAAACAGAATTTTACTGATAGATTTGTCCTATGAGTATAATATATAGATAACTAGTATTGTGAACTAAATTTACAGCTGGATGTGTACAGAATATAATATACAGGTGGAATATTCTTGTGTTTTATGTTTTTCTTGTTGGAAAAATACAAAAATAAATCATATCTGCAGGGGGACGCTGTTGGAGGCCACATCCTGAACTACCTGCTGGAGAAGTCGAGGGTTGTGCACCAGAATCACGGCGAGAGAAACTTCCACGTCTTCTACCAGCTGGTGGAGGGAGGATCAGACGACCTGCTGAAGCAGCTGGGCCTTGAGAGAGACGTCCAGCATTACTACTACCTAACACAGGTCGGTATGACTTCAGAATCAGTAAAAAGGATTTCTAAATAAAGTTTTACCAGCCTACAGTATGTCTCACGCTTCTTGTTCCTAACAGGGGGAATGTGCCATTGTGTCATCTATCAACGACAAAAATGACTGGAAATCTGTCAAAAACGCCCTGCAAGTCATTGAATTCGATGAAACCAACACTGATGTAAGCTGAACGACTTTGCAGATTCTGGCACTTAGATGAACGAGCTGGTAAAAGACCCGAGCGTCTCTGTGCAGCATCTCTTTAGGGTCGTAGCAAGTGTTCTCCATTTGGGAAACGTTCACTTTGATGCGGACGGTAAAGGCCACGCCCTTCTGAAGAGTAACACAGAGCTAAACTGGGTTTGTGATGTAAGGAGAGCAAAACTTTCACAAAGTATACGGCTAATACGGCTACATTTGACGACTCATGGCAGTTTTCTTTACAGCTTCTGGGGTTGGATGCCAACAAGCTGAAGGAGGGACTTACTTTCAAGAAAATTGAAGCCAAAGCAGAGCAGGTTCACAGACACTAAAGCATCCTTTTCCTCCTTCAAATGATAAAATTGTGCTTCTTTAAAATTGCAGCTGGGATGTTTTTTTTTCTTTTTAAGGTCCTCAGTCCATTCACAATTGACCATGCCATTTATGTCAGAGACGCCCTGGCCAAAGCCATCTATGGACGGACTTTTACCTGGTTGGTCAACAGGATTAACGAGTCTTTGGAGAACCAGGTGAGAACCAGGTGTGCTAAAAGCTCACATGTCAGGCTGTGGCATTTCCAGGGCCAAAAATACTCACTCCCACTTAATTTTTTCACGTTTGTCGTTTTACAACCACGCTCTTCAATGTACTGTAATGGGATTTTATGCGACTGACCAACTTTGTTAAACTGTGTTTTTCGACAATGGAATCTACGAATCCTGTGGGATCTGTTTCTTCCAGCTTTACCTAAGATTTTGGTCAAGCTTTGCCACAAATTCTACATTTCATTTTAGGTCAGGACTTGAGCGGGTTATTCTGTCGCATTCTGTCGCATGAATGTGCTTTGACCTAAACGACCCGTCGTCCTGCTGAAGCTGAACCTCCACCTCAATCTCAAGTCTTTTGCAAGCTTTAACAGTTTTTCTTGTAGGACCCTGGCCTGTTTTAGTGCCATTCATCTTCCCATCAACTCTAACAGGTTCCCTGCCCCTGCTGAAGGAAAGCATCCCCACAGGATGATGCTGCCACTGCCATGTTTAGGGGGAGTGGTGCACCCGCGGTTAGAGCAAAGGGCCGTAGAGGCCAGTAGTTCCCTATAAGGTTTGCAGCTTTGCTAATCTCTTTATGTATTCAGAGGATGGGTGGAACTGAGCTCTGTAGTTAAAATATAATAATTTAAGTCTGCTTTAACCTTTCTCCAACCTTTACACCAACCCGTCTGTTCTGTCCCTTGGTTTTCACCATGATGTTTTTACACAAATGTTCTCTAAAACACGTCAGCACCGCGTGCATCATGCTCGCTCACTAAAATCCTGATAAAATACATCAATGTTTGTGGTTGTAACCTGACAAAATGTGAACAAGTTCAAGGGACCTAAATACTTTTGCAAGGCTCTGTATATGTTACAGTAATATTTTCTGCTAGGACTCCTCAAGAAAGACTGTTATCGGGCTTTTGGACATCTATGGATTTGAGGTTTTCTACGTCAACAGGTGGGCTCTATTCTGGATTACTAATTAACGCTCTGATTGTTTGCTAGAAAATAAACCCAGATACTACCAACATGTATATTTGCTCTCTTTGCCGTCACTGTTTTTTTTTTTTCCTTTTCATCAGTTTTGAGCAGTTCTGTATAAACTACTGCAACGAGAAGCTGCAGCAGCTTTTTATCCAGCTGACACTCAAAGCGGAGCAGGAAGAATATGAGGCAGAGGGAATTGAGGTAGGACTGATCAAAACAAAAATGGTTCTTAGAATTAATTAGCTTTAATCTGAATATTATGTTCTCGCAGTGGGAGCCAGTTCAGTTCTTCAACAACAAGATCATCTGTGACCTGGTTGAGGAGAAACACAGAGGAATCATATCAATACTGGTGAGTAAACATGAAGTCTTTTGGCATACATGCAGTCACATTCAATGAATTTCAATATGCGTTCCAAGGCTTGTTTGTGAGATGAAAAGTACTTTTTGAAAAAGACAACTTTTAAGCAGGGCAGGTATTAAGCATGCTATTAATTAAGCCCACATTTCTGTATGAAGAATGTTTTTTGTTTTTTACTTTAAGCTTTTTTTCAGATCTTAAATGTTGTGTTTTCATTTGCTACAAGTAGAAATGTCATCATGATTAACATGAATGAATGCTTGAAAACATTAGTCTGTGTGTAAATAATTTATGTCATATATTTCACTTGGTGAACTGAGTCACTGAAATATAGCTCATGTTTAACACATCTGAGGATTGCTATTCTGCAGGATGAGGAGTGTCTCAGGCCAGGGGAAGCAACAGACCTCACCTTTCTGGAGAGATTAGAAGAAAAGATGGGAAATCACCCCCACTTTGTAACGTGAGTTAAACTCTGCGTGATTGTCTACCACAAACAAGCACCTGTTTCTCCTCTGTACCCCGAGTGTCTGCTCAGTGGAATGGACTGTGAAGAACAATAAAGACGAATGGTTGTGGTTCATCCCTGACTTTGTTTCTACCTCTTTGACTGCAGACACAGACTGGCAGACAAAATGACACGGAAGACTCTGGAAAGGGGAGATTTCCGACTCTTGCACTACGCCGGGGAGGTCACCTACTGCGTTGTGGGTAAAATAAAACCACAGTCCTCAGGCCCTTTTCACCTCAGTATCTGGACCATTATAATTTTATAGAGGCAGTTCTCTGACTTGGAATTTCTTTCTCTCTTTTTTTTTCTTCAATTTTAGGTTTCCTTGACAAAAACAACGACTTGTTATACAGAAACATAAAAGATGTGAGTCTGGACTTTTTGCACCTATCATGAATAAGACAGATATGTCATCAAAAGGAATGTCATGCCAAGACTTCAGTAAAAAAAAAGAAAAGAAGAGGATGGTTGGCAATTGACAATTCATTATCTCGATATAAAGGTTAATGTGCATTATCATTGATTTTTTAAAGCTGGTGTGTCGGTCAAAAAACACCATTGTCCGGGAGTGCTTCTCCACGGTGGATACAGCCAACAAGAGAAGACCTGAAACAGTAAGTTCTGCGTCTGGATCCTTAATGAAAACAAGAAAATGTTGCAAATAAAGTGCAGTTCTGGTCAGACTGGAACTGCTGCCGAACTCTTTTTTTTTAAATGCATTCTTGCACAAATGCCCTTTGCACAATCAAATTCTGTAAATATAAATACACCTGTACACTGTGACTTCTCCTGCATTGTCTACGGTTCACTTTTAAATCACTGCTGCACCTGATACTGTAATTTAAATTTTTACTGCAATTTTACAAGCTGTATGCAACGAAATTTCGCTCTGTACGCACTCTGTGCATACAAAATGACAAATAAAGTTGTCTAAGTCTAAGTCTAAGTCAGACGTCGTTGACACGCATGCCAGTAATTTTGGGGCTTTTATCATTCAAACTGTTCCTTTTCTAGAGTGCAATGATGATACAACAAACATCCAAGAGGAATTTTAAAAAACAGGAACTGAGCAGGTGACTACTGTTCCTATCAGAAACGGCACAGCTCCTGGCAGGGAGCCATTTTAATCCAGCTCCAAATATTGTCTGTAGGCTCGAGCTCTTTGAGGAGGCCATTCAACCTTTTTGTAAAGTGTATTTTGGATCATTGCCATGTTGGAAGCAGGAACAACCTATAATTTCCGAGTTCTAACCAACTCACCCAGATAACCACAATCACATGAAAGAAAATCGTTCATGACATTCAGAATCAACCAAGGAACCCTCAATAGTTGGGCGGTTAAACTTGGGACACAACTGGACGCTCCAACAGGACACTCATCCAAAGCACTCACCAGAACTGGGTGTGGAATAGATAAAGTCAGGTAATACTAAACTTCTGGACTGACCCTGACCCCAGAGGCAATAAAAATATTGTGGACCTCAACCAATTTAAATAAATGTTGCCAATTCTGGTTAAATGTTCAACCAGAACTATTCCAGGAGCCTGCTGATGGCGACAGAAAGCGTCTGGTTGTCCTGCATTTTGCTAAAGGATATTTATAGACGTATTGCTGGAGATGTATGCAAACAATTGAGCTTATATGTATAATATAGATCCTTGTCGATTGGTGAAGATAAGTTCACAAATATACCTTGTATCTTGTAAACCTCTGACTGGCACTGGACAATGTTTTTTGAGGGGTTTTACTGGCTGTTATTCTGAAAGTGAAACTGTAATTCCAAATGTGCCACATGAGCTGCTGGTTGAATACGACCCTGTACTTGCGTCTGTAGGTAGCGACCCAGTTTAAGAGCAGCTTGCAGAAGCTCACAGAGATGCTGATGGCTAAAGAGGCCTGGTACATACGCTGTCTAAAGTCCAATGAGTCCAAGCAGTCAGGTACGTCAGCTCAGGAAAGGCTGAGGAAGCACACAACACAGACTTATTGTCATCTCTGTCATGCAATGACAGGACAGTTTGATGAAGCCCTGATCAGACACCAGGTGAAGTACCTGGGCCTGATGGAGCATCTGAGAGTCAGAAGAGCTGGTTTTGCTTATCGGCGGAAATACGAAGACTTCCTAAAGAGGTGATGAAAACCACGTCTTCCTCCATGAATTGTCGCTCGACTTTCACTGATGTGAGCTTTTCCTGTGTCTCTATCTGGCTCGTGTCGCAGATACAAACCCCTGTGCCCGGCCACCTGGCCTCACTGGAGAGGAGTGCCTGCTGACGGAGTTGAGCTGCTGGCTCAACATCTGGGCTACCTGCCTTACGAGTACAAAATGGGAAGGTGAGGAAATCGTTCTAAGTCTGTCGAGACAGTTTTACACGGCAAAAAGGGAACTAAAAGTGAGTAAAAGTTTCTTGAAATGGGTGTACTTGTCCTTGATTTGAACAGGTAAAGCAAGATCATGGCCCAATAGAATTAGTCTTTTTACCCTTAAAATAGCATAATTAGATATACAGCACTTGATAAGATGGGGATGAGTTGTTCCTATCTTAAGTGAAAAAATCTTTTTCCATTAGCGGATCAGTTAAATTTGATGGCTCAAATCAAGGACAAATACACTAATATCAAGAAAAAAAATTACTTTTAGTTCCGTTTTAGCAGTGCAGCAAAAATAACCGTCCCTGGTTGGATTTTTACAGAACCAAAATATTCATCCGTCATCCCAGGACCCTTTACGCCACAGAGGATGCTTACGAGAAATGCAAACATGACTTGGGTGAGTTTAAACCAAACCTTAGAAGCTTTTAACATACCTACTGAAGACTTTGATTGGGTTCTATGCTCTGGATCTGCAGCAACCAAACTTCAGGCCAAGTACAAAGGATACAAAGCCAAGGGAGAGTTCAAGAAGCAGAAGGAGGCTGGTAAGCACCAGAACACAAAACATAGAAGGCCGCTTGAATATTGGTGACCTGAAAGATAACCGACCCAAACTATGATGCTACCACCCTATTTTAGAAAGGAAAAAAAAATAAATGTACACCCAAATGTCTTTTTAAGCCTTTAAAACAAGTAATTTAAATAAAAAAAAGTTATTTTTTAACTTTTTTGTATACAAAACATTCTCCTCATCAGCTTTTCGCCTTGCTCAGGTGATCTTGCGGAAAGGACAGAGAAAGCCACGGCATCAAACGTGTATAAAATACATGTTTTGAAATTCCTTTTTATTGAAACAAAATAAGCAGGAATATTGGTTTAAACATTTATGTACCTTATTTAACTATTTATGATGTAACATACAAAAAATATAAAAAAAAACAGAGATCCATACAATCTTGGATCTCTGTTATTTTCTTTTACTATTTAAAACATTGACAATTATGCCAACTTGGATACATTTCTCACCATTTCACAACTAACCAACCTCTTGAGACTTGTGTTTTTTTTAATAGTGCACACAAATTTAATTTCACCTTCATGTCCTCAGCAACAAAGATTGAGACGTGCTGGAGAGGAACCCAGGCTAGGAAGGAGAAAGAGAAAAGAGCCTGGGCTGTAAAAGTCATCAAGAAGTAAACAAGAGGATCAAGGTTGCAGCTCATATCCCAAACTTATCAAATCATTTCATGTTCACTGCATTTCCTTTCTCCTATTTTAGGTTCATCAAAGCCTACATGAACAGAGGGGAAGCAAAAAGCACAGACAACTCGGAGTACCTGGCCTTCGTGAGACAAAGCTACTTGAACAGACTGAAAAATAATCTGCCAAAGACGGTTCTGGACAAGACCACCTGGCTGACTCCCCCTACTGTGGTCGCTGAGGTAGTTCACCGCTGTGTGTGTCAACTCAGCCTGAATGGACGACAGATTTAGGCTCTGTGGATGATTTTATCGTTTCGTCATAGGCATCGGAGATCCTGCGCAAGCTTCACTATCGCCTGATGGTGCGGAGATACGTGCGAGGAATCCCACCACAGAGAAAGGCCCAAGTGAGGAACGCAGATCACTTCATATAAGACTGATAGATGCTGTATTTATATAATAATATATAATTCTTTCAGCTTCAAATGAAAGTTGTCACCAGCTCTATCTTCAAAGGCAAAAAGGAGAATTATCCACAGAGCATCTCTCAACCTTTCTTGGACACAAGAATCAGTAAGTCTGAAATAAATCAACTCCACAAGCTTCTGTTTCCAGCCATAATCGCCCCGCCTGTCCTCTCCAGGCGAGCAGGAGATAGACATGCGGGTTCTCAGCACGATTCGCAATGAGCGCATTAAGGTAATAAAAATAAAAGGATCAGCTCGACGTAACCCAGCGCCACATCAAGCCCGCTGACTCAGCTGGCTCCATGTGTCTCTGCAGTACAGCGTCCCAGTCACCAAGTACGACAGGAACGGCTTCAAGCCGAGGCCGAGGCAGCTCGTCCTCACCCAGACCGCCGCCTACGTGGTGGAGGAAGCCAAGGTCAAACAGCGAGTGTCGTACACCGCTCTCAAAGGTCTGAACCGCATCAAACAGTTCAACGGTCCACTGTCATCATCAGTGCTCTAATGCAGGGGCGACAACTGAGTTTGGACTCATTGCAGGCATTTCTGTCAGCAACCTGAGCGACGGCATCGTTGTTTTCCACGTAACCCGTGAAGACCCCAAACAAAAGGTGTGTCGGTTTGAAATCTGAACTTTTTACATTTTAGTCCCTTGCACACATTGTATTTTATTAGATATTTTATGTAATAAATCAACACAAGGTATGAAATAATTTGAAATGGCAGTTTCAGTTGTTTTATTTTACAGATAAAAAAATCTGAAAAGTAGGATTTGCATTTGCATTTAGCCTCCTTACGCTCATACTTCTAAATAAATAAATAATGTGCAACCAGAAGCCTTTAGAAGTCTCAGAGTCCAAGTTTACTTTATTTGTTGTAAGTATAAATCAAACTATTTTTGAGTCTTTCGGAGCTTAGAGAACGTTAGTGAGCAGCCGGCATCTGGAAGACCAGGGGGCACAGCAGGCGGCTCAGGGCTAAAGCTGTGGAGAGGTTTAATGCAGTTAGCTTATGAAACAACATTCACCCAGACGTGTTCAATCCGTCAAATTAAAACAAAAAGAGTACGGCCCAACAGCAAACCCACCAAACAAGGCCGTTCCCCTAACCTGACAGGCAGGGCAGGGAGAGCTTTTATCGAAGTGAGCAGCCAAGAGGCCCATGAGAACTCTGGAGGAGCTGCAGGAGATCCACGGCTCGGGTGGAGGAATCTGTTGGCAGGACAGTTAATAATTGAGCACTTCACAGCTACCTTCCTCCATACACATGTAGAAGATGTTCTGGTCCGATTGCATCAAAAGCTGTGCTCTTTAGTCTAAAAAAGCATGCAAATCGCTAAGTGTAGTAATTCTGCACATTGCCCTGAAAGCACCGTCTCCACCGTGAAGCAGGGCAATGGCGGCATCGTGCTAATGGGATGGTCCTCTGCTGGTCACAGTTGATAAGGTTTTTGGAGCTAAATACATGCCAATCTTAAACAAAAAATGTTTGACCTGCAGAAGACACAAGACTTGTGTAGAGGTTCACACAACTACCCTCAAACATGCACCCAGAGCGCTAATGGCAGCCATTAATCAAAGCATACGTATATTCAGAATGGCCCAGTCAAAGAACAGACTTAAATCCAAGGGAGAATAATTGCCAACACTTGAAAGTTGTCAACATTTTCTATTTAATCTGACTGAAGTTGAGATAAAAAAAAGAGTAGGCATTACTGTCCATCTCTAGATGTGCAAAGACTTTCCCCAAAAGACCTGGTGTTGTATCTGCAGTTAAAGGTGTTTCTACTAAAGAAGAATAAAAAAACTAACAAGATCCTGTGTTCTTGCGTTAGGGGGATCTGGTCATACAGTGTGACCACCTGTATGAGTTTTTAACCAAACTCAGCATCGTCGCTAACAAACAGAATGTAATCAACGTGGTTCAGGGCAGGTGAGTTCAGATGTTTGAGAATCAGATGTCTGGCTTTGCCACGCAGACCGACTCAAACAACTCTCTCTTTCTCAGCTTAAAGTTTGAAATCCAGTCAGGCAAAGAGAGCGCAGTGGACTTCACCACAGGGCAGGAGCCCATGGTGTACAAAGCCAAGAATGGACATCTCATGGTGGTGAGTAAAAACAAAAAAATCTCTAGTCTAAAATTCACCTGCAGAATGAGATAAGACATAGATCCCTCTTCTGCTGCAGGTTGCCACTCGAACAAGGACACGGTAACAAGTGGGGCTGGAGTCGACACACAAGAAGCCCCTGCATATTTAATCAGGAGACCCCTGAGGAGAGGATCATGTCTACAGGAAACACACCTGACCTGAAACTGCTGAACCGCAGCCAAGAGCTCGTTCATCGGACAGAAACCCACTTTTCATCTGTTCTTTTTAAAATCTGTGATCAAAGGTTTATTTACAACATATTCACCTGCAACAAAAGCTTGGATGCTTTTCTGTAAAGTTCAAATCGAATATGTTAATTCAGAGATTAACATTGAACTGAAGGATCACAAGTAATTATTTATCCCCCTGCTGCAGTTTGTAAATTTGGCCATTCAACCTGAAATTTTTTACGGTTGATTACTGATTACGGCAACAGACAAAATATCTGCCAAGAGCGCATGAAAAACACACAGTATAAAAGTTTTAGAATGTTGTGTTTTATTGAGTGAAATAAATATTTGATCCCCAAGCAAAGCACAGGGTAATGCCTGTGGGCAAACGTCGATGAGACGTTTCTTCTACTTGATAACCAGGTTTTTACGCAGCTCGGAAAGAATTGTCGCCCATTTGTCTTGGCAAAATGCCTCTAAGTCCTTCAAGCTTGTTGGCATCCATTTTAAAACTGGAACCTTCTGCTCCTGCCTCCTTCTCTATCAGGCTGAGGTCAGGAGACTGACTAGGCCACGCCTTTGTTGCCATGGCAGCATGTTTAGGGTCACAGTCATTCTGGAAAACCCACCCATGGTCCGTCTTCACTGTTCTCGCTGAGCAAAGGAGGGTTTTCATCCAAGATGTTCTGCATCAGCCCCAAAACATAACGCTTCCACCTCCATGCTTGACTGTAGGGACGGTGTTCTGTGGGTCATATTCACATTTGTTCATCCTCCCAACACGGCAGTTCGAGTTGATGCCAAGCAACTCAACTTTGATTTCATCTGACCACAGCGCATTCACTGGCAAACTTTAGGCAGGCCTGTCCTGGAGATGTGACTTCCGGAGCAGGGGGACCTTGCGGGTATTGCAAGATTTCAACCCAGTATGTCCCAGTATGTCTTCAGATCATTAACAAGCTCCTGCCTTGTAGTTTTAGGTTGCTCCCTCATCTTTCTCGTCATCATTCTCACGCCACGAGCAGAGATCTCACATAGAGGTCCAGACCAAGGCCAGTTAACGGTGTGACTTCCACTTTCTGGTAATGGCATCGATAGTTGGCGCCACTTGCTGATGGTTTTGTGACCCATGCCAGCCTTGTGCAGGTCTAGTTTTGTCCGACGTCATTTGGTGTTGCCCATAGTGCAAAAGTGATTAGCATGCAGGAAACTGGTTCATAGAGCAAGTGGTTAATACACGAGGATATAAGATCAGGAGTGTTGGTAATTAGTTGATCATACGGAGTTGTGTGTCTCATGGCCACCAGCCAATGTGTGGGATCCAGTTCTGGGTGAGTTGTTGTGAAGAAATACTTATTTTATTCAATAAAATTAACAATATTGAGTGTTTTTCATGCATTTTAGACTGATATTATCAATTCTTATAACCGGTAATCAAGCCTGAAAATGGAAGGTCGTTGTGGTTAAATTTAAAAACTTAGCAGGGGATCAATTAACCACCCACTTGCAAAAAAAACGATCCAATCGGACTTGAGGAAAGCATTATTCCCACACTGGCCTTAAATAACAGACACGTCTAACCTTTGAACAATGAAGCCATATATATGTGTACAATAATTTTGTATTTTCACAGATGAGGGAAATGGTGAAATTAAACACATACCAAACAAGTGCGTCTAGAAATTTATTTGTGATAAAGTATATATAAATATAAAACATTATTTGTTCACTTCTGTACAACGGAGCTAAAAAAAAAAAAAAAAATCAATGCTTGCCTTGAGCTGAATAGTGTGCAAAGACTATATCCTCTGATGAATGCAGTGATGGACAGGTCTAATTCCCCTCGCTGTTAAGCGCTTGTAGACAGGCATCCCCTTCCTGCCGGGCAGCTCTCCGGTTACACTCATTCACCCAAAACCTCAGCAGACATCATTCCATCAGCTCAGTACATTTAACACCTTGGGACACAGATCAGGTCCGCCTCCACTGGAAAAAATTTTTTAAACGTTTATAGTGAAGGGATATGTATAAATCCTAACTTAATCACGTATATGCACAGGAGTGAAATGTTGCCTTCTTCTGTGATATAACAACATAAAAAGCATTTTTTTTTAATAAAGTTTTAATAGCTATTCAACAGGCTGTAAAATAGCCACGGTAACGTTTCAGGACTAAAACAGTGCCATCGTGTGGTCGCATTGCAGTATAACGCCTATAACCACCTACATCTCTCTGATTACACCGTTTACACCTTGTTCTGCTGCGCGTCTCGGAGCTCGGACTCCTAAACGACAGATTCACGCCGACGAAAGAAAGCTGCACAGACAGGCTGACTGGTGAGACCTTGTTCTGCTGAAGGCAAACACCGTGTGAGGGGCTGTAGATAAAGGTCATTTTGGACATGACAAAGCAACCTGACGGCATAAACAACTAAAATGAGACACGGAAACAGAAATCACCACTAAGAAAAGTTGCATCACACTCAAAGCGGTCTCTTAGAGAAGCCGGTAAAAGCAAACGGGACGTGAAAAGGGCGAGCGGTTTGCTTGGTGTTGTAAGGCACAAGCATGACGCAGAGACGCGGGTCGAGAGGACGGGGACGTCACTGGTGGTGGTGGGTGCGGTCGTCGGGCCGTTTCACGTGAATCCTACGGACTCTTCCTACGGGCTCCTCGTCGTCGTCCAGATGGCTGGATCGTCCCGCGGCGCCGCCTGTGGCTTCCAGCAAAGCGTTGTCTGGACCCCGACCGTCGTGGGACTCGTACAGAAGGATGTTGAGGGTCTCCTCGTAGATGCGCGCCTCGGGAAACTCAACCTGAATGTTTAACAAAGAAATAAACGCAAAGGGTTGGACAGAAGTACTTACTGCTATGCATTTAAAAAACGGCTGTACAGGGCAGATGTGCGCTGAAGGTCAGAAGAGCCAAAATAAAGTAAAAAATATAAGATTTTAACATTAACAGTGGTGGTTTCTTACATATAATTATGTATTTTAAAAGACTATATACAGGGTTACCACACCTTGGTGAACATCAAATTCAAGGACCTTTCAAGGACTTTCCAGGACCAATTTCCTCAAGTTCAAGGACCACACGTGGCGGCATTTACCTACTGTGACCGCTGAATAGGTTATCGTATTTTAATACAATGCAAATTCAATAAAAGATTAAACGGCATAGAAGTTGTTGGGTCAGAAGAATTGCAAGAAAGTTGTCTTAATTTATAGCCTACAATGATATTGTTCTTATTCATAGTCTACATTTATATCCACAGTACATGGCTATGCCATACTACATTACATATAAGATGTATATTAGCCTACCGTTTCATGAAATTTTTTGGAAAAAAGTGCAGCATTGAGATGTTCAGAATTATATCAATTTGTTTCACTTACTTTCATCTTTGATTGAGCTAGTTTTTAACTTTGACCCTGAAAAGTCGCTAAATATAGCGACAAAGTCGCTGAGTTAGCAACACTGGACGCACGTAGGCCTAAACCGTAGACTACCAACTAACGAAGAAGAGCGAACGTACTCTTCTTCGTACAAATTAGAACGTACAAATTAAAAGACTGCGGAATCAACATAATTTTAAAAGATAGTGTGGTAGTAAAATAATGACACATGAGTCGTCATCTGTGTGAACTTTCAACCACACAAAAAAATTCAAGGACTTTCAAGGACAAGGTGTTTTTTTTGGCTGTTTTCAAGAACTTTCAAGGGCCTTGAATTTATTTTTTCAGATTCACAAACTTTCAAGGATTTCAAGGACCCGTGGGAACCCTGTATATAAATAATTATACATACATATATCCTATTATTTTAGACCCTTATTCCCAACTTTAATTTGAAGCCTAATTTATTAGAACGTATTGATGGGGCGGTGGCGCTTTGCACCAAATCCATATTTACCTTGGTCTGCTTCTTTTCTGTGGCGTAAACGATAGAAGTGCAACACACTTCTGCGATCTTCCGACCCTGGCCATAAAAGGACCAGCAACAGATCTCATCCCCTATCACGTCTTTGATGAAGAGGACGCGACCGTTGAACCGCAACGACAGCTTGTCGAACAGCTCGATGTTTTTCAGCATGTTGTCGTCAGAATTGCTGCACAGGAGGTAAAAAACAAGAAGAAGATGAACGAGGCTTCAAGTCGTCTGGGTTAAGGCCCGTATTTATTAACCGATTCTGAACCCAGTCACCCTGGAGAAGAGACTCACCTAGTATAGGAATATTTATTGTTGCTTCTGTTGTACAGTAGTTTCACAGTAGGCTGCAAAGACAAAACATTCCTCTATTAATGAAACAGATCTTAATAGCCCCATAATATTGACCACAAGCTGTAAAAACTTACCTTGTTAGAGGTGGCAATGAGTCTCTGCTCTTCCTTACATGACGTCATTAGAGGCACTTTACAAAGAGGTTCATATGATTCTTTCTTCTGAAAGACAGTTTTTTTTATTTTATTGTAATAGTGCAGATCATTTACAATGCACCACGGACGATACATATACAGCATTTAGATGGTGGTATGTAACTCAGATAAATGTCTGGCAGCAGGAGGTCGCTCATTTATTGTGGTTTAAACAGGGCCTGTAATCGCTCATGTAGAGCTGGGTGATATGCCCTAAAAATAAAATCTCAGATTTTTTCACAATACATATGATTTTTTTTCATAAAAAAAGTAGAACATGAATATCATTCAAATAAACATTTTTTTCACACAAAAAATTAACAAACCAAGCTGAATTTCTTGAAGTGCACACCTTAAAACCTTAAAATAAAGCAAAAGAAATAAAAGCTCCCTCTTGAACAAAGATGAGTGTCCCCATTGTGATTAATAGTGCAATAACTGTCTCACAAGCACAAGCAGCTGCCTGTGCCTGTGAGACAGCGTTGAGGGAAGAAGAGAGCCCCCACACAGCTCTAGTGAGACAGTAACAGTAGACACATTGTTGCTTTCAAGTCAAGCTGTCAAATCGCTAAAAACAGAGAAAAGGCTCTGAAATGTCCCCTAATATAATTCGTTAAGTAGGAATCACTGGACTGTCTCTAGATTTCCTTTTCTACAGAGAACAGAGCAGCGCCCAGCAGCTTCAATCAGTAGCAGCTTTATAACGATACAGATGCAGGAGCTGGAGGATTTGGTTTTTCAAAATAAAGTTCATTTCAACATTTCATGATAATTAAATTCATTGATTATGATTAGAATAAAACGGTGTGGCAGAGTTATTTGGGGTGGCGGCGTGCCACGATCAAATAAATGTAGTGGAAACCCTTGTCATAGGGTAAAAAAAAAAATGTTTCAAAATTCTCTAAAAATTAAATCTTCCTAAATTGCAAATTCTAATTAATCATTAAAATCGATTTATAGCCCAGCCCTACGCTCATGTTACCTGAACACGGTTTACAGCCAGAATAGAAATGAGGATGAATGGATGGATATCTACCAATCAAAATATATCACTACAAACAGGAACAGATGTTCAGAGGCAAATACATGAGCAGGGAAGGATTCAACCAGAGCAGATCGAGAAGAAATGGTACCGCTTTGGTACAAACAGGAAAACAAAGCGACAAGAAAAGCAACGCAGAGTCGAGTGAACAGGCAAAGAACATTTGATCATCTCCTGTATGCTTTCAAGTTCTTAACTAACACTTTTTAAGATTTATTAAAACACAAATTTCTACATCCAGCCACTTTATTAGGAACACCTGTTTAATCGCTAGTTAACACATGGGCAGAAAGTCAACGATATGAACATCTAGACGTGGTAAAGAGCACTTCCTCAGATTCTAATCGAGTGTCAGAACGGAGATATCAACGACCAAACGCATAAGGGTTGTGGTGCCAGGCGGGCTTACGTGGATTTTCACTCTTCATCGTCCCTCTGGTTTACAGAGAACGGTTCAGAAAAAGAGAAAATATCCAGTGGGAACCAACCGTGTGGAGCAAAAGGCCTCAGTGGAGAGCAGAGATGGCTCATGGATGACAAAACGGCTACAGTAGCTTAAACAACCGCTCGTTACAATGGCACACAACACATGGAGCCTCCTGTCAACAAACTCATATTATAATTCACACAGACTCAACAAAGGTGGACAGCAGCTTTCTGGTGTATTATTCCTGACCATGTCCATTCCTTTTATGAGAACAGTGTATCCAGCTTCTGATGGCCTCTAGCTGGATAAGGCAGCATGTCAAAGACAAATGACAATAAGTTCACTGTCCTCTGATGGCCTTAACAACCACCAGATCTCAATCTAATAGAGTGCCTTTAGGATGTGGAGGAGCAGCATATTCACATCATGGATGTACGGTCAACACATCTAAAAACACCTTGTGATGCTGTTGTGTCAATTTAGATGAAAATCTTTTGAGGAAGGATTCTGACACCTTGTGGTATTAATGCTACGAAGAACCAAGGCCGCTCTGAAGGCAAAAAGTACTAGCAAAGGTGTACCTGATCAAGTGGCTGCTTAGTGCACATATTAAAACACGGGATAAAAGAGGAGGTTTAATCAAGTGTTAAAACAATTTCAGATGTTAATTCAAAGAAACTGGAAGTGGTACCTGCAAAGCTGCTGAACATTCGTCAGCCAAGCCTTGGACAAGGTAATACTTGGCCTCTGCGAGTAACTCTTCAGTTTCCCTCCGGCTCTCTGGGAGTGGGACCGCCCCATCCCTAAGGTAGTTAAGGATTGTTCCGAAGTGTTTTCCACAGCGATCTATTAGGATCCAACCTATGAAATAGGAAATAATTAGTGGGTAAGAGCCCAGAATAAAACACCAAGTAGGGGTATCGATACTGCGATTAAAATCTACCGGCAGAGCTTACCTTCACTGTCTGTGAGCACCTCCATCCGACCGCTGAACATAGCTTTAAGCATGGTGTCCTGTTTTGTTAGTGTCTGCATTGTAGTGTAGTACAGCGCTCCACCCACATTTAGCTTCACATACTTGGAACTGGGGCTGGAACCTTTGAAGGATGTAGTCCTGGTTGTAGCTGCCGGCACTGCCGAGCTCACCACGCTGTCTCCTGACATCTCTTCCTGGAACAAAACAAAAGGAAAAACAACACCGTTAGATGATTTCCCTTAAGATACGCTGCAGCGCCTTTTCCATGTATAGTGGAGTAAACTTCTGTTCTGTTTTCTTAACTAATCGAGGTAGTGCACAATAACTGACACTAGTCAGTTTTTGGTACTACTTGACTCAGAATTCAATGCGAACCAAGATGGCGCTGTACACGTGTATTTAGACAGACTGCAGAACTACTGGTTAGAGGAAATTATAGGTGCTGCGTGTGAGCGTCCATCAGGAAGCATGCACTTTATGAACTTATTCAAAGGAGTATTCCACGTCACCAACCACTTCAAGGTTGGAGCTGGACACATTTTCGCCTTCTATATGGGTTTAGTGAAAGGATTCAGGCAGTAAAGCTGATTGACAGATAACATACAACAAGTTATTATGCATCAACCCCCACATGCTCTATAGTTGGCTGTGCAAAGTTCCTCACCTGGATGCTGATTCTACAATGCTTGCTTTTTTTTTTTTTTTTTTATAAACCTCACCTGTCTAGAATACAACATTTACAATTCAATGACTGATCCCTATAGCACTCAATAATTGTGATTTCCTTAAAAAAAATAAATAAAATAAATAAAATAAAATAATATATATATATATATATATATATATATATATATATATATATATATATTTTTTTTTTTTTTTAGAACCTACGTGTACTGAAAGCTTGCAGCAAAATAAATAATTTTCCTTTGCTTATTAATCAGTCCATATTCTTGTAATGTACATTTTTCAACCCATTTCCATTTATTTTGACTTGATCCGACACCATCTCCAACAACCAATACCAAAGGACTGGGCGCTGGTCCAAATTGAGCTTGAGAAGATGGGTGATTATATTACAATTGGTCATAAACAAGTAATAAATATGAGTAAATACACACAGTGAATATGTGACACATTACACAAGTCTGATCTCGCCAACATTGTGTGATTAGGTGATGTAAACAAACAGAAACTCTTACATTGTATTTATCCTAAAATAATAATAATAATAATAATAATAATAGTAAAAAAAAAATCAGTAAAATGTTTAAATATGTCTTTACATTTTTCTTTCTCTGTCTGATCACAGAGATTTTTAATTGTTCGAAATTAAAATGTGATCATTCACAGCCTAATTATTGGACTTTATCGAATCATTGTGAACGTGTCACATGTCAAAAGGGAAGAAAAACATTTTATTCAGCTGGAAAAAAAAAACAGCGTCATCTAGGCCAACAGTGAGTCGTGAAAACATTTACGACTAAAAAGTCGCGTTCAACAAAAATTAAACAGCAGCTGTGCATCAGAACATTTGACGTTATTTGGTTCGTGAAATTATAAACTGATATTTCAACGTTAGCGGCTCACAACTTCGTTTTAGCACACATTAGCTAGCAGCTAGTTAGCTTACTCAAAAGTTAACGACGATATTCCATAACATGTCAATTATTTTACATTACACAACAATAGTAATAGACGTCGTGTCCAGATTCCATGTTACCGGGGAGTAACCACTTGTTTTCTAATAAAAGACAACAACAGCAACATATATTTACCATAGAACCCACGGCTGACTTCGGAGTTGTCGCTTGCTAACGTCAGTCAGCTAACACCCACTGGTTTCCGCTGTGGTGCTGAAAAAAGCGCCCCTGCCACAGGAAGCGCTTTTCGATGTCCTGAGAGATTTAGGGGGTAATCAAAGTGCCTGACCAAATCCTGAAATACCCTTAATGACAAAATTTATTTGGATCAGAGGACTTAAAAAAAAAAAGAAAAGAAATAATAATAATAATAATAAAAAGTAGGCTTCAATGTCAAACTGGGAAGGGTATGCAGTCCCGACCTTGGAAATAGTTACAGTAATAACATTTCCCTTAGATACTGCTCTCGAAAATGACTTGCAAATATCTATCTATCTATCTATCTATCTATCTATCTATCTATCTATCTATCTATCTATCTATCTATCTATCTATCTATCTATCTATCTATCTATCTATCTATCTATCTATCTGTAAGGTGTCAAGTAGGACAAGGTGCATCGTATGTATATGATGCACCTTGTCCTACTTGACATCTTCTTCCTATGATTACTGATTACTGAGCCAATGTGACATGTGAATTTCTCCAATGTGAGATCAATGGCCACCATATATATATATATATATATATATATATATATATATATATATATATATATATATATATATATATATATATATATATATATATATATATATATCAGCCATGCCTTAACAGTTATTTGCTGCAATTTTGTGTATTTATCTTATGCTTATTTATTTATTTATTTAACATGTAGTTATTTCTGTAAATATTTATTTCTATATTTATTTTTGAATATGTCACAATCAGTCCGCCATATAAGATCACATAAAGGTGTACAAATTGCTTCTACTTTAATACTTTAAGTAGTTTTATACCTGGTACTTTTATACTTTTACTTGAGTAAAAGCCTTGAGTTGATGCTACTACTTCTACAGACGTATTTTTAAACCCTAGTATCTATACTTGTAGTTGACTAATAGATGTGAACACTTTTGACACCTCTTATTTTGGTTCATATGCGAACTTGCTTGAAATGCGCGTTCAATGACGCGGAGCCCTTCATAGCAGGGGTGCCTTTTACGCTGCAACACCGGTGTACAGCTGCGCGTTCACAAAAAATGACGTCAACCGTCCCGTACGCTGCTTAAAGGGAGAGGCAAATCATGTTAAAGTTATGAAAGGTAAAGTTTGGGAAAATTAGACAATAAGTACAAATAAATCAATTTACCTCCACAGAGTTCATGATTTTCTAACTCGTGCAAAATAAAACCTTTGTCCCACTCGTTTCCGTTGACACAGCAGGGTGTAACAGTAATAACAGTCCCCTCTCCAACGCCCACCCGACACACTGGGTGAGAGCTCTATTCAGCAAATGAAATTCACTGTCGCTCTTATGACACAAACATAAATCGTTTAATTAAATGTCAAATTTTCCATTTAGGATCTAAACACCCAACGCACTTTGCGAAACCGGATAAAAAAACAACAACAACAACTACCCGGAGTCATTTTAATGCGACGCAATAGATTAATGGCTGCAGTCAATGTAAAGCTCTCTTCTCATTGTTTACATTTAGAAACGACGTGTCTCCCGTGTTTGAACTAGCTGACATCGTCGCAGCACCAGACGCCAGCTCGCCATGACGCTAAATACATCTAACTACGTTTAAAATCTATGTCTTGTAGTCAGTATCAAACGGACAAGCTGCCGACTAGCCCTGCGAGCTAACAGTGGCTTCTCCATATCTTCACTGGGTCATCTCTAGCTCCAGAGATGCTAAGTTAGGCACCTCGTCCCGTTTTTTAGTTCTATTTTTTTTGTTTCGACTTTCCTCCTTGTCGGATGTTACGGACTGCCAAATGAAGGAGAACGTATAGCGAAAGGTGTTGCCTGAAGGCCAGACAAAATCTTCTTATCTGCTTAACTTCACAGGTAAGCTCTCCCAAAACAATGCGACCGTGCTAAACTTTTTTAGGAGTTTCAGCTGTGCGCTGTGACGCTTCTTAAAGAGCTGTCATCCCAACCACATACTAACGGGGCACAGGGGCAGCTCAGTAACTCAGAATGCCGTCAAAAAGTTCATTTATTTCAGGGAGTAGTTTCAAAGCGTCATACTCATGTATTATACTGTCTCATATTGCACGGACTGAAATATATCTGTATATTTCGACAACTAAGCATCACAGTTAATGTAAACAAACACTTTTTTCCCACCCAGAAAATCAGAATTTCACATAATTTCCTCCGCTAAATTAGATTGCTGTTTACAATGTGCTGTATCCAAACATATTGATGAAAAGTTAAGTGGAAAGAAAAACTTTTCTAGAGAGGCGCGTACAAGCAACAAGAGTTGGGGAGGCGATTCGCAGAGCTTCAAGAACCAACACACTGAAACTGAGTCAGGGCACTGGCTACAACTGTTGCCCTCAGTAGGCATCAGAAGAGCCTCATCTGGGTTAAGGAGGAAAAACTCTGGACTGTCCAAAGTCCACTGTTACACATGCAACTAGAGTTTGCGTTTAAATTGGACATCAAGCTCTCATGGTGTGGAGAGGCATACAATCCAAGTTGCTTAAGGTTCTGAGTGACGATTCCACAGTCAGTGATGATTTGATGTCCAATGTAATCTACTGGGATTGGGCCGCTTTCAACACAACCATCTACAAAGAAATTTGACTCGATTTGAAGGTTAACCAGGCGCTGAATGCATTTTCTGTACGATACGTTGGCCTAATTTATATCATCTAAATAGGCTGGATTAGTGTGCGATTAAAGACTTTTACTTATTAAAAATAGATAAATAAAATTGCATAAAAAAGAAAACCTTTCAGTGTCTGTTGTTATATAACATGTAGATTTGACCATTTTGAATTTGTAAACTGTGCCCAACTGGAGCCCACCTTTTGCCCATGCTTGGTCTAGCCCATCTACTGCCCACATGACACATGTGGGCAGTAGATGGGCTGCCCACATGTGTCCCAGCAACAGAGCCCACCCTGAGCCCATGCCCAGCTGAAGCCCTTCTAGCCCAAGTGAGGCCCTTATGGGCCCCACCTGGACGTGTTTGCTGGGATGTAACGTTCTAGTTCCCCACAAAAGTGCATTTTGGGTTTCCATGAGCTAAAGCCATAGAAAGTAACAGGTATCTCTCTGTATGAATTTAATTTATAAAGACATGTCACTTGTTTTTGTTAATCAATTAATTTAATAAATAAATAAAAAAAATCAATGATATTCCAGGTTACTGAGAGGGATCAATATTTCCGTAGCAAAAGCATATTTAAGTTGGTTTTATGTAATATTCTAACCCTCTGAAAAACTGACTTTTCAATTGCATTCTAATTAATTTAAGGCTCCTTTTATAGTTTTGTTGAAGGATAATCGAGGGTCTACATGTTTCTTTTCTAGGGTGCACCATGTTTAGTGTCCCTCAAAGCTCCAAGTCCGAGTTCCTGGACAAAGCCAGGCAGGCCAGAGAGGAAAGAAAGGGACACAAGGAGAGGGAGAAAGCAGCAACCCAGATCCAAGCTCTGGTGAGGAGATTCCTCTGTCGCTGCAGGCTCCAGAAGCAAATCAGGTGACCACAGGTTTAAGAGCTTCGGGTTCTTGTTTTATGCCGTTATTCTGAGCTACAACTTCCGAACGGTACATTTTATTTGTCTCACCAGGAAAGAAGTCGACGACTATTATCAAGCCTCTGAAGCGGGGACAACAAAAAGAAATGCACTTTCCATTTTCAAAATTGCTCGAAAATTATTATTCATATACCGCCTTGAGGATAAGATGGTGAGTTCACCGCTGTCCATTTTGAAAACATCGAGTTCTACGTGTATTGCTCATGCCGATGAGTTAGCATACATCAGCTTTAGGTGGAGCCGTTTGTTTTTTTCTGTTGCATGCTGTTTTTGGCCAGGCTGCAAAACAAAACAAAAAAAGTTTAGCAGAAAACAGACTGATCCAAGCTCTGGGATTGGACCGCTGAGAAGATGAACCATATGTACGGTGTAACATGGTGTTGGCAGCAGCCTTCTCCATCAGCGCAGGGCTGATGGAAAGCTCCATAGAGCTTAATAGACAACATTTCTGGAAGAATAGCTGTTGGAGGCTGCATAAGACTAGAGACTCGGGCAGAGGACAAAAAGCCTAAACATACAACCAGAGTTTCTATAGAATGGTTTAGATGAGGGATGGTCAACTCTAGTCCTCGAGCGCCGGTGTCCTGCAACCTTTGCGTGTGTCTTTGCTTCAACCTGTGTAGTCTTTCCTTCAACACGCCTGAGTCAAATAATCAGATGATCACCAGGACCCTGGAGAACTTGACTGCGCTCGTACTGAGCTTAAGCTACTTTGCATAGAAAAAAGGAACACCTTTTTTAGTTTTTAGGTGTACAAGGCTGATGGAACCACACAAGAGGTGTGCCTGTAACCACAAAGAAAAGTGCCTCTACTATCTTTTACGTCTTGGGGCTGAGTAGAGGAACATGCAACCGTTTTAGTGTTTTCTTTTATAATATATGTATGTTTTTGTGCTAATATATCCCATTTCCTTCAGCTTTGCAACCATCCACTAATCTGTAATTGTCAGATAAAATCCCGGGGCACTGCTCGGCAGTGTAAAAAAATGTGATTGATAAACTAAATGTAGAGCCGGTGAAAGCTCTTCTGCTTTTAGTGGTGTTAATGCAGCTGTAGCCCATAATGATAACGGTAAGACCAGCGTAGTAATGCAGTAAAACTTATTCCCCGAGACATTGCCTTCTAGTCGACGGTGCCTCAGTATAACCTAGAGATCTATCTGTGTGACTCAGAGTGATTTTATTTATGTCCATCAGAGATTTGAGAAGCTCTGTCGAGCTATTCTGGCCAGCATGGAGGTGGAAAATGAGCCTAAAGTAAGTCCGGCTGTGTTATCATTTACACCCTAAGCGTCTTTTAATCTTATTTTCTCAGAGTGACGTTTGTTCTCTTTGCCTTTCAGGTCTGGTATGTTTCCTTGGCGCTCTCCAAAGACCTCACCATTCCCTGGCTGAAACAGATCAAAGATGTGTTGTGGGTCTGCTGCCAACTACTGAAGAACCTAAAGGTAGCTCTTTCATTTAGTTTTTAATTATTAAATCACATTTGTTCAGTGTTCATGTTTCACCCAGCTGTGTGATTTAAATTTTTTTTAATTTTTAGCCTGACATTCTCCAAGACAACAAGCTGGTTACGCTGTACCTCACTATGCTGGTGACCTTCACCGACACGTCGACGTGGCGGATAGTCCGAGGAAAGGGTGAGAGTCGCACGTGAACGGAACCGCCTGTCGCTCCCCGACGCGCTTCCTTCACCGGAAACGTAATCCGGACCAATGTTTCCCTTCTCGTCGTTGCAGGTGAAGCTCTGAGACCTGCTCTGACGAGGATCTGTGAAAACATCATGGGGCATCTGAATCAGAAGGGATTCTACTCAATACTGCAGGTTCTGTTTTAATGCTTGTATTTACGCAATTTAAAACATGACAAAGGTATTCAGTTGTTCCCTTTTTGGTTAAAATAAGCTTTTATTTGTTAAAAAGGAAACATGTATTACCTCTGCATTCAGATCCTGTTGACCAATGGCCTGGCCCGGTCTAAACCATCGCTTTCTAAAGGCACCCTCACTGCTATTTTCTCTTTGTCTCTGAGGTATATTCTTATTTTAACGTTATCTGGAAATATTGTCGTTTTGTCACACTGGGACATCTGTTACAGTTTGCTTTGTGTTTATGAGACCAGTCCGGCTGATAAACTAAATCTAATGCTCCACAGGCCGGTCATTGCTGCTCACTTCTCAGACAACCTGCTCCGATCCTTCCTCCTCCACATCATGTCCGTTCCTGCCGTCGTGTCCCACCTCAGTGTCTTGACTCCGGAGGTAAAAGCCCGTTGTTGTGTCTATATGTCATAGTATGAGACGTTAAGAGCATTTGCCTTATTATGTGCTGTTTGTTCCAACAGTGCATGGCTTTAATCCAGACCCATGACCTGCTGCGGAAGTTCATTTTGTTTCTGAGTCGGGAAGAGCAGTGTCTGGACATCTGCGTGTGTCTGGAGGGCAGCCACACACTCTGCTTACTCGGTAAAGGATTCCAGCCGATTAGGGGCGATTAGGCTTTTTAATCGCTGGGAATTTTTAATTTTGTAGTCAATGGGAATATTATCGCAAAGTAAAGCTGTTTAATTCAGTTCAAAAAGTGAAACTTCTGTTTTTTAGTGGATCAAATCCATACCAAGTGATACTTTTCAGGTGCCTTATTATGACATACGCTTACAGAAACTTAAAATGCTGTTTCTTGGGAAATGTCAACATTATGTGTGTACTGTGTGGTACTCTATGTACCATGCAGTACGGTCTCAGCGCGTGGTCGGGGCTCCTTTTGCATGAATAGAGGCAGTTCTGCTAATGTGTAAGGAAGCCCAGGTTTCTGTGAAGCGGCCTTCGGCTCATTTCGATTGTTGGTCTGGTGGCTCTTATTTTTCTTTTCTTATCTTTTTCTTTCTATTTATTTATTTTTTGTCATTTTTGTGGTACTAGTGGGCTTAAGTGAAAGTAGTCTGACAAGAAGGGGGCTGAGAGAGGGGAAGACATGTGGCAAAGGTCCGTGGGCTGGAGTCGAACCCAGGATGGCTGCGCGTGCCGCTCCTGCGACAGAGGCGCACCCCCTTCATCTTTCTCTTGGCAGCTCTCCATTCTATCCAGTTTGCTGGCCAATCAAACGCTCATAGCATAGTCATTAAAGCAGTTAACGGTACTTTATTTGGTGTGTGCTAACCAAGTCCTGCAGGGAAATGAAATCAGCATCTCCATTAAGGCTGTCAGCAGAGGGAAGGTGAAAGTGCTTTAGGATTTCCTGGTGAGTCACGGCGCTGAGTTTGGACTTATAAAACAACACCAGCAGATGACGTGGCTCAACAAATCATCACTGAGTGTGGAAACGTCCTGCTGGAGTTCCCACAGCTGGGATTCTTGTGCCCGTCCTCGCTTCTTCTGATCTATTCAACTTAAATTTGCACATGTAATGAACATTTTATCTTCCTCTAAAAAAGGGATTTTGTACCACTGAGGAACATTGCAGTCCTTTTCTTCTGTGGCCTAAGATGCTTCTGACTTTGTCTCTGGTTCAGGAGCAGCTCAGCTCAAGCGAGCTCAGCTTCCTGGATGTGTCTCTGTGTGGTGGCACTTAAAGCTCTGACTCCAGCTGCAGTTATCCTCATTCCTTATGCTCCTTTTTGTACCACATTTTTTCCTTCGACTCAACTTTCCACCAATATGCTGGATGTCAGTGACAATCTGCCAAACATCTGTAAAGTCAGTCCTCCTATTTCTGTTGACCATAGCATAATTACAAAATTTTTCTTTCTTTTTTGTCCACATTTATCCAGTGATTCATGCAGAAAGAGCCCAGTCAAAGTTTTGAGTGCGCATACCCTACAGAACATAAACATACTTTTCAGCAGGCTGGCATCTCTGCATTAAAAATGTTTTTATTGGTCTTCTAAAAGATGCAAATTTTGTAAGGAAGTAACATTTATGTTTTTTAAGTCATAATCATCTAAATTAACAGTAATAAATGTTTAAAAATGATCGCTCTTTGTCTGTTTATATAATTCATATAATAGATGAGTTTCTCCTTTTTGAATTTGACTTTTTGATGATATTGTAGTTTATTGGCATTTATTAGTCAATCTTACCTTTCAAATGATTCCCTAATCGTGTTTGACAGGAAACCTGATCCATTTGGGTTACCTCAGTGAGAAAGTCTTAGAAGAGGAGGCCAACCATTTTGTGAAGGACCTGACCGACATGCTGTCATACTGCCAAAGATACGTATCGCAAAAGAAGTCCAACCTCACGCACTGGCACCCCGTCCTGGGCTGGTTCTCTCAAACCGTGGACTACGGGTCAGTGAGTCTTCATTTGTTTAAAAGACAAAGCAACAGCTTTTTAAAATCCACCTTTAAACAGAGCCCAATTAGAACCAGAACAGCAACGAGAAGCAAAACGTCACTGGGAACTGTACCTGTTTTTCTGCAAACTTTAAGATGGCAGCGATCAGTAAAACTATTTATATGGAAAGTGATGACAGAAAATGGAAAAACAACAATTAGATCGTAAACCTTTGGCTGTTTGTCAAAGTAGACAAATAGTATTCTTGTGTTTTCAATATACTGACATATTGTAAAAACATCATCAACGACATGGTAGACATTTACCCATAAGTAGATTGTTTTGTTTTTAGTAAAGATTAATAACCAATGTCTTTGTTTTAACCGTAATGGGCTTATTTCTCGTTTTTAATCTTAAGTAATGCTAGATGTACGTCCTTCACGTCCGGTCTACCTCCGCTGTCTTCTGTTTAGTCTCAACGAGTCGATGCCCCTGGTCACCAAACAGCTTCAGCACCTGTGGGGCGTGTCCGTCATTCGAACTCTCTTCAGCGACGTCCTCTCCAAGAAGCTGGAGAGCCAGGAGTCCACGCCGCCGCCGCCGCAGCCGAGCACGTCTCAGAACAATCTACCTGTTAAGAGTAAGCCGTGAGAGGAAAGTCTGCAGACGGTTTCTCTGGTTACACTTTATTTGAAGGGGTGTGCATAAGACTGACATTACACTGTCATAAACATGACAAAACACCTGTTATGAACATAAATGACTCTTTATGAATGTTTAGGACCGTTGTCATTAATTGTCATTCGGTAAATTATGACACTATTAAAGCAAAGTTGACATTGTTTAAAATGTCTTTGTTATGACAACTTGACATTAACAGAGACAAGGTTAAGTTTAGGGCTTGATTTAGGATTAGGTTAAAATTAGGGCTTGATTTTAAAATTGAATTGAATTGAATTGAATTGATTTGGGATTAGGTTAAATTAAGGGCTTGATTTGGGATTAGGTTAAATTTAGGGCTTGATTTGGGATTAGGTTAAATTAAGGGCTTGGTTTGGGATTAGGTTACATTAAGGGTTTGATTTGGGATTTGATTAGGCTTGACTTGGGGTTTTGTTAAGTTAAGGGCTTGTCATAACAAAGACATTTTAAACAATGTCAACTTTGCTTTAATAGTGTCATAATTTACCGAATGACAATTAATGACAACAGTTCTAAACATTCATAAAGAGTCATTTATGTTCATAACAGGTGCTATGTCATGTTTATGACAGTGTAATGTCAGTCTTATGTACACCCCTTCAAATAAAGTGTTACCGTTTCTCTCGAGGGAGTTTTCTGTGCCGTTCAGGATGTAACCGTGTCTGTGCTTTTTTCCAGATCTTTTTAAGAGAGCGTTTCAGAAGTCGGCTTCTGTGAGGAACATCCTGAAACCTGTGGGAGGGAAGCGAGTCGACTCGGCCGAGGTTCAGAAAGTGTGCAGCATCTGCGTGCTCTACCAGACCGCTCTGTCCACGCTGACGCAGATACGCCTCCAGATACTCACCGGTCGGCCACAGATTCTCGCGCTTTATGTTTCTGCCTATTATGTTGTAGCTCAATGGGAATGAAGCTCCTAACCTGTTCTTTTTACTGCAGGTCTGACGCATCTTGATGACCTTTTGCCCAAACTGTGGGCGTTCATCTGTGAGCTCGGTCCTCAGGGAGGGCTCAAACTCTTCATGGAGTGTCTGAACAATGATACAGAGGAGTCCAAACAGCTGCTGGCTATGCTGATGCTGTTCTGTGACTGCTCCCGCCATCTTATCACGTAAGCTAATGGATTCCCTTTTTTCAAAGATCATCTCCAGACATACAAAACCTATTTTTCTGCTTCTGCTGGAATAATCATTTTATTACTTGAATTGAATGGGCTCTTTAATTAAAATGTGATTTAGCAGGACAGTATTTAAATTAAATTCAATTGATTTGATTCAGTCTTTTCACATTTCTTCTAAATTATTCTTGTGATTTAAAAGTAGACAAGTAACCAAGATTTAAACATTTTCAGAATTCTGGACGACATTGAAGTGTATGAGGAGCAGACATCCTTCAAGATAGAGGAACTCATCACTATCTCCTCTTTTCTGAACACCTTTGTGTACAAGATGATTTGGGATGGCATCTTAGGTGAGTCTGAGATATAATGTGGTTTTCACTCAAATTTTAAGGTTTCTACGCAGTCTCACAATGCCTTTCCTCTGGTAGTTTTTAAGGCAAATTTATTTATATAGCACAATTCAGTACAGGGACAATGCAAAGTTCTTTACATGATTAAAATATAGCAAATTAAAACAGAATAAAAGCAAGTAGGAATAAAATGTAGATAGAAATTAGAACAAAGAAGTGGTGATTCAGTTAACTAGAACAGTTGAAGGCAATCCTAACCAAATGTGTTTTTAATCTTGATTTAAAGGAACTCAGGCTTTCCGCACCTTTACAATTTTCTGGAAGTTTGTTCCAGATAAGTGGAGCATAAGTAACATCCATCCATTATGGATTTAGGTATTACTTCTTTGTTCTAATACCTACTTTAATCTTAGAAAGGAAAACAAAAGGAGAAAAGACAAAACCTAAGTTCAAGAAAGCCTTGATCGGTTATGTTCTAGCCCCAAAATGGCACAATAAAGGAGGAAATGGTCTCAGTACCGTCAACAGAAACAGCTTCTTTGTCTCGGCTAGGGAACCTAGTTGAGTGTCTTCTTTAATAGCATCTCGGTCTTCAGAGGTCGCTTTAATGCTATCAGGAGGGGTTTAGCACAACTAATAATCAATATTTAAAGCTACTATATCCATTGTTTCATTGATACCATTGATTATGAAAAATAAAGTATTATTCACATAAGAAGAAGCGTAACATGTATTGAAGGCGCTCAGTCAAAACAACTTCAGCATAGGAACAAACACAAGGTCCTCATGTTGTGGAAATCTACGGCCCGGACGCTGTTTGGTGCGACCAGGAGAAAAAATGCTAAAAGGGAACATATCATACAAAATCCACTTTTTTAGCACTTAAAGACATTTGGTTGTGTCTCCAGGAGAGCAGAAAAGTTGAATTTAGTCTGTCCAGGAGCTGCATAGCTGTCTTTAGATTCTGCTCTGGTCACATTTTTCAAGCAGTTTCAGCTTTTGCTTTCTATTACATTATTTTTTTTCAAACAATTACGTTACAGTATTTACTGCAGAGCTGCTAAAGAAGGTCCTGGACTTCTGGCTTACTAATTTCATGAATCCACCATTTTTATTTCTCGGAGTGATTTTGTAGTTCAAGCTGACGGATGCCGAAGCTGCAAGTGGATAAGTGTTCAGTTGTTCGTTACGGCGTCCTCATGCGTACTCCAAAAATGACCATTCTCCAATGAAAGGAAGAGTTTGGGCTTTTCCAGAACAACTCTGAACTCCTGAGAGCCGAGCTTATCGGGGTCACTGTCCACAGAGAAGCGTATTGGGCATCATGGAGGACTGGGAGGGTGGCAACAAAGAAACATCTGCCCTGAAACAGGCCAATTCAAAACTGAATGAAACGTGCAGCTTTTCACATGAACAAACCAAATGACAAAAAATAAAAAAAACTGAGCAGTTTAACCACAATCAGAAGTATGTTTGGAGGAGTTGAGGCTTTTAATCCTAGGAATACTGCACCTGCCAAGCCTGGTGGTGGCAACATCATGTTGACACTGAGCTATATAATACACTGGGGTGCTGATTTTGCAGAAAAACTAAAGTCACTGGCCGCCATCTTGCTCCTCCCTACTCTCACAGAATCCCATAGGATTTGGTTGCAACAACAAGCAGTTTTCTGGCTGTGTGAAAACGTTTCACAGGTAATTCTACAGTCAGTGGATGTACTAACACTATCAACTACTAGGAAATTAGGTGCTGTAATATTTTACCTGTTATTCATATTAAATATATATATATATATATATATATATATATATATATATATATATATATATATATATATATATTATATATAAGTATATGTATATATGTATACACATATGTAAATATATGTCTTTGTATATTGTTATATATATATTTATAAATGATATATATATATATATATTTAAATAAATAAAATGCAAAATATTTCAGCACATGACTTTCTCAGTACTTGATAGTTTTAGAACATAACATAAAAGTATATGGCATTTGACATTTTAAAAGTTTTAAGCCCTCCCTGAACATGAGAAAATTCTCGTTATTCGATGCTGTAGCGCACATATTCCCTAGTTACTGGGGGAAAATAGGGAGTACCAATATGGCGGCTGGTGGCTTCACAGCGACTCGTTCTAACAGCGGGCGATTAGCACTCCAGTGTATAATATAGCTCAGTGCATGTTGAGGGTTTATTTAGCTACCTATGCTTTCATTTTTTTTTTTAAATACGCCCTACGACCTGGAGGGGGCGGGGCATGAAGGCCCTCCTTTAGATTTAAAGAGACAGCACCAAAATAAGTTGCTGTCAGATGCACTTCAGAACAGGAGTAAAAGAGGGGAATGTGGGAGTAAATTAAGGAATTCAGACCAAAGCATTGCAGTTCCACTTTATATATTCCCCACCTGAATGATTTAAATGTGAATAGGAAGAATTGCAAAGCTTGATATGTCCCCTTTAAAGCGTACATCTGAGGAGTGTAGGGTTCTATAGTATATTTAAAGCATGACAACTATTTCTATAAAATAATTATTGGAAATTCAGGGGATTTGGGCCTGGAAAAAGTATGGAAGTTCAACATAAGCACTGAGATCAGTTTTCTATTTTTTTTTTTTTTATGAAATAAGTTTCATATCTTGTGCTTTTATAGAAAATGCGAAGGGAGAAAAACTGGAGCTCTTTCACAGCGTTCACGGTTGGCTGATGGTTCTGTATGAACGGGACTGCAGGCGCAGGTTCAGCCCTGACGACCACTGGCTTCGCAAGTAAATGCCCCAAATCCCCCGCCGTCAGCTGTCTCTGGGTCGTCTCTTGGGCTTTCCTGTTTTGTGATGAACGTTGCTGTCTTTTCATTCAGGGATCTGAAGCCGAGCCTGTTGTTCCAAGAGCTGGAGAAAGGGAAAAAGAGAGCCCAGCTTCTGCTGCAGTACATCCCACATGTTATCCCACATAAAAATGTGAGGAAACTGAGCTCTTTGGTTAAAGCATTCGTCCCACTTCTTTTTTTTGCACAATCTAACGTCATACCTTTGTGATTTCAGAGGGTGCTGCTGTTCAGAAACATCGTCACGAAGGAAAAAGAAAGTTTAGGGTTGGTAGAAACCAGCTCGGCTTCTCCGCACGTCACCCATATTACTATTCGGCGCTCGCGGATGCTGGAAGTATGCATTAGGAGAACTAGTTTATTTAGGTTTCTGGTTTGTTCCTTAATAACTCCTGGATTTCCCTCACCTGAAGGACGGATACGACCAGCTCCGCAGGTTACCGGCAAACTCTATAAAAGGCGTCATTCGTGTGAAGTTTGTCAACGACCTTGGAGTGGACGAGGCTGGGATCGACCAGGATGGCGTCTTCAAAGAGTTTCTGGAGGAGATCATTAAGAAAGTTTTCAATCCCGCCCTCAACCTGTTCAAGGTAACCCAGACAAACGGTCCGCTTTGAATTTTGTTTCAACCCACCGCACATCTGCTGCTGGTTGTAGTTTGATCCGTTGTTTATTTCATGTAGACTACCAGCGGGAATGAAAGGCTGTATCCCTCCCCCACATCCTACATCCATGAGAATCACTTGCAGCTCTTTGAGTTTGTTGGGAAGATGCTCGGTAAAGCTGTCTACGAGGTGATTTTTATCTCTAAAGGTGGTGATTTCTGGTTCTGGCCCTGAACGATGGGATAATTAGTGCTTTGGTTTGTGTTCTTAGGGCATCGTTGTCGATGTTCCTTTTGCCTCGTTCTTCCTCAGTCAAGTCCTGGGACACCACCACAGCACCTTCTACAGCTCCATAGACGAGCTTCCCTCCCTGGACTCTGAGTTTTACAAAAACCTCACTTCCATTAAGGTCAGCGTCGTTTTCTGGGTTTATACGCAGTCTGGAAATGTTAAAACATTTGGAAAATGCAGATTTCTTTATTATTAATAAATCTCAAAGATAAGTATTAAAAAAAAAAAACAATATCCTCTTCACTGCCAAGTTAGTTCCTAAAGCTTTCTTTTTTTTTTCTTTTTTTTTTTTAGCGCTACGATGGAGATGTGGGAGATCTAGGATTAACCTTATCGTATGATGAGGACGTCATGGGGCAGGTAAATCCGTAAAAATCTGGAAATGTAACGCAAAAGGATTTGATATAATACAGCAGGTTAAAAGTCAACATTTCCTTACAGCTTGTCTGTCACGAGTTGATACCCGGAGGTAAAACCATGCCGGTCACCAATGAAAACAAGTACGTAAATGCAGAACCCATCACTAAACGCCGTTGACGAACCGTTGCATTTCAAAAACCTCCTTTGCCAAGTCACAGTCCCGCCCTGATTTCATCTGCTTCAGGATCAGCTACATCCACCTGATGGCTCACTTCCGGATGCACACGCAGATCAAGGAGCAAACGGCGGCTTTCATCCGGGGTTTCCGCAGCATCATTAATCCAGAGTGGCTGCACATGTTTTCCACGCCTGAGGTTCAGCGGCTTATCTCAGGGGATAACGCCGAGATCGATTTAGACGACCTCAAGTAGGTTGAAGTTTGTTTTTATAATTTTTTTGGACACACAAAATATTGTTTGATACATTTTAGTGTGGCTCTCTTTTCTGTTCATTGAGCCAGTTTATCATTTACTCACAAGTGTCCGTGGCTCTTGCAGGAAACACACAGTCTACTACGGAGGTTTCCACAGCAGCCATCGTGTCATCATCTGGCTGTGGGACATCCTGTCCAGTGATTTTAATGCTGAGGAGAGGGCCATGTTCCTTAAAGTGGGTCTATTCAATGTTATTTTATCTACTGGAGATACAAAGAGATTTTACTATTCATTGCCTTTTCAAATCTGCTCTCAGTTTGTTACCAGCTGCTCAAGGCCGCCTCTTCTGGGTTTCGCTTACCTCAAACCACCGTTCTCCATCCGTTGTGTGGAAGTCTCAGATGATCAGGTAAGAGAGGAGGAAAAAATTGTGCGCGTCTTCTGAGTGGTATCGTTTGAAACAAAACAGCAAAATAGTAGTGAAATAAAGATTTTTAGAGGAACTGGGGAAAAAAAGAGGCTTGGCGGGCTGAAAGTGCAGTGGTTACTTGGACACATCACCATCTTCTCTTCTCTTCTCTTAGGTTCTATCTACTGTGTCCCTTGAAGTGAACACACTTGTTGCTAAAATGACAGGTTGAGGGATGTAGAAATAAACAGAACTCTTCTTTAATGTGACATATATCCTGAAATAAACAAGAAATATGTTCAGGGGGGAAAATAGCAAGTTAAAATGTGATTGCATTAGTGTGCAAAACCTAAATCAATACTTGGAAGGAGGCTTTCATTACTCAACACCTTCTGTTGGCCTGTTTGCCCTTTCCACTGGCTATGGTCCAAATGTGAGGACATCTCCTTTCCAATGTCCGCACAGCGGCACAGATTTTGTAGTTCTTGGCTCTGGCTCGGTCATTCACTAACCTTTCCGTTTCTCTCATTCGTTTATGTAGGTATCTGCTTGGATTCGCTATGAGACTAAAAAACTGAAATCCCTCTTCATCATCCGCTTTCTAGCAGACGCTTGTAGGTTTTGAGTCAAAAGTGATGTCAATAATTTCATAGACCTTGACAAAAACCTCCATTCCCTCTAAAGAAAAGTAACTCATGAGTAGGGCTGAACGATTTTGGAAAATAATCTAATTGCGATTTTTTTTTTTACTTAATATTGCGATTTAATGCGATTTTTTTTTTTCAGTTTAATTTATCATGTCTTTTTAAACATATACAAACAACAAATCATTTTGTTTCCTTGCTGTGCAGATTAGTTGCTAAAAGACCCACAGCATCTAAACTCAGAGCAAAAATGATTGCGTTCTGCCTACAATATATTTCAACCAAAATTGCAATTTTGACTTTTCCACAAGCAACAAAACCACAAGCAACAAAAATGGCGTCTAAATAAAGACGTTTGTAAACAAGGACTGTTCAAAACAAGAACTTTTAATGTTTCTATTAATCAGAATATTATTCAAGAGAACAGCTTTTAGTTGATTTGGACATCAATCCTTGTTGAACATAACGTGCAACCAACAAGCAAGTCTATGTATTAAACTGATTGACCTGTACTTAATGCTATGTATGATTATATAAACTCTAAAACAAGTGATAAAATTAGATTATCTCACTGCTGCAACTGTCTTCCCTTCCATGTGGAGCAAACCCACTTTAAACATTTTACCAACACCTAATGGACGTGTCTAATACCCTAATTGTTACATAGCCAAAAATTGCAGACCTCTGCGATTTGGAAATTGTGTTTTTTTTAAATCGCGATTATATTGAAAATGCGATTAATTGTTCAGCCCTACTCGTGAGCATAATACCACCACCACTGTGTTACACTGTGGGTGTGTCGTTCTTTAAATGGGATGTTGGGCGGTGTCTTTGTATCAAACGTACCTTTTTGAAATTGTGGCCCGAAAATGTGTTTCCTTTGAAGGAGAAAGCCACTTTGTTGGTACCGGTACTTAAACATTTTCTGTAGCTCAGGCAGTCTTTCCAACAAATTTCAGTCTCATTTTTTTTTAATCTGTTTTGGAGAAACGTCCATTATGTTTCCTCCCCTAGTTATCGCATGTTGTCTCAATTCATTCTTCATTTTATTTTTGATTTTTTTTCATATTCTTCCCCTGACTTGTACCTTTGCACAATGAGATAATTTAGCTTAAAGATGGAAATGACAAAACTGTCAGCGCCAGTTAAAGATTAGATACCTTATAATTTATGGCTGATGTTAACTCAAGTAGACTAAAGGCTGTACCTAAATTGAAACATGCTTAAACAATTTTATACAGCCAGGTTATTGCGTTCTGTTTTTCAGATGTAAAGTCATACAAGTTATACTGAATGTGATTAAGAAATGGTTTATAATGGTCTCACGTCTTTAAGCCAATCTTGTGAAATCTACCCAGAAACATCTGTTTATGCATGTTAGCCATGTTTTCATGTTTTTTATGCACATTTTAAAATATTGCATTAGAAACGGTTCATGAAAACAGCAAAATTTTAAATAACTTTCCCAGTTTCCCAAAAAAGTCTTTATGCTCACTTGAGGTGTTTTTTTGTTTTTTTGAAAAAGGAGTCGATGCACTAAGTGGGAGATGTAAACACATTCGCCCAATAAATTCTGATGTAGCGAACGTTTACCTCACACGACTGTTTCCGCTGTCGCCGCCTTCCTAGATCTTCCCATAACGCGCTGAAACATGGCATCACCAGTACTCGTTGACATGACTGAACAATTACAGTTGCCCAATGGCAACACATTCGTGAAAAACTCCCCATCTTTCTCAGATGTGTGGTCCATGCTAGTTTGCAACCTCTACTTCCCGTTTATCACAGCCATGTGTAACGTCAACTCCTGATGAAACAACGCTTTGCGTAGCCTGGTGGTTTCGCTCCAAACCAGTAGATCAAAACATGTCTAATCAGCATTTTCTTTCTTGTTTTTTTCCTTTTTTTTTGCGACATTTTTAAAAGTTCGCTCAAAATTCGACAAACGGATGGAAACATAGCTGTTGCTAGCTTACATTACATTGTCACATTTCCTCTGCCCTGTCCAGGACACAGGAGACACCCTCGGCAGCGTCCTCAGAGGCTTCTTCACCATCCGAAAGAAGGAGCCCGGCGGTCGACTCCCAACTTCGTCTACGTGTTTCAACCTTCTGAAGCTGCCCAACTACAGCAAGAAGAGCATCCTGCGTGACAAACTGCGTTACGCCATCAGTATGAACACAGGCTTCGAGCTCTCCTAAGTCTGCATCGGAGCGATCAGGATGGGCGTGTTAGACAACGTGAACTGAGCAGGAGGCTCAGGTTATGCGGCACATTAAAGAGCCACCAGCTAGACAAAGGAGAGGGAGGACCGGACCTCTTTTTGGCCTCTAAACCAACTGGCTGAGCTCGGATAGAGTGAGACCTACTCTATGTCTCTGTTTGAAGTGGAAGCTGCTCCTGCAACACGGTCAATTTTTTAATCGTCTCCTAAAAATGGATATTTAATATTTTTAACGTAACACACAAACACACCATGGTTTGATCTCAGTTTCTCAGGCTCAACAGAATCGCCCTTGGATCCGAGGCCACCGTTTTGAGACAGCTGGAAAGCAATACGGATGCAACGCAAGCCATTAAGACGCAAAGTCTTACTCACGGGAGTAAGACCGAACTACCAATCATTGCTAAATATGCCGTCAAGGTTGGATTTCATCCGATGAGTCCTGAAATGTATCTCCCAAAAGAAGCCTTTTTTTTTTTTTTTTTTTCTTGGAGTGTGAGACAAATCCGTGTGTTGTGTTGAACCTCAAAGAACAAGAAGAGATCGCTCAAAGTCATAAATCTGCATTAATTACCCTTGATCTTGCTAAAAGGAAACGCATCGACCCGTGGAGTCCGTTGCGTTCTCTGCATGTCTGAGAGCCAAACGTCACCCTCGCCTCTGTTCAGAAAGTCCAGTCATGCTGTTATTTGATAGAAAGCTGTCCTTCCTGTACCATCCGTTACCTTGAAGAGAAGAAAACAAACCGGGGGGAGGAAAATAGCTGTCAATATTTTCACCTGCGGGGTAGAGCAGACAAAGCTGTCGTATATATTACACCCATTTGTAATATCATGAAGTAAATCAGTCTTCTATGTGTTTTATAGCAGAAAACCACGTTCACTCCACCTCATAATAATGCTGAGTGCCTCATGTCTCACCATGACCACATGCTAGCACATGTGCAGTTGTACTTCAGCTCTAACCAACCACCACATATTGGGGGAAAAAAAAGCCATAGATGTTGGGGCTACGGTCCTGGACCACCTCTCTAAATGAGACGGAGCGCTAACCGACGCCACCGCGGAGGCTGTTTCTGCAAACCTCTCTGATCTCTGTGGACGTTTTTCCTTAAGCCATGCGGAAACGATCTCGCTGTCTGAAGACCTTTTTTTTTTAAAATGATGTCACGGACTGACTCGTCAACCAAATACAGCTGCTCGATTGGACGGCGTTCCCCCCCCCTTGAAAGTGTTGCACTGGTTTTTGTGGGGACACGAAGATGAATGTGACCTTTATAAGCCTGAATATTCCTTTAAACCGGGTGTATTTACACTAGAGAGCGACAGAAGGGACTTTTTTGTGGTCATGTAAAAAAAGTCAAACCTCCCGTCAAAGAGGTGATGGAAAATTGAAAATCTTCATCAGAGTTCTTTAATATGCAAAAATGTGTTTTCTGTTATGAATGAGAATGGTGGGTTTATGTCTAGCTACCTAAACTATGACCACTAATTTGTGTTTTACACACACTAATCAGAATCACACATTTCAGCCACCCTTTTTTTAACAGAGCAAGGATCAAACAAACTAATTCAATCATTTTTGCAAACGAGAATTGGGTGCACAAGTTAAAAATATATAACTAGCATTAAATACACAGACCCCCACTAATTGGTTAAATGTCCATCGGCAAGTTGCCAAGGAATCAAATGCTTTCAGTAGCCATCAGCCATCTTCAGGGATACCTCTGGCTGGACATTTGAACACGCTTCTTAGCAGAACTGGTTGAGCACATTTAAGTGAGGATGGATTTCCAGGCACAGTCTCTGACTGTAATCGTTCTCCAGACCGAGGGTTGAGGCCATTCCAGGAGACTAATGTTAGCCTGTTTTGTCTATTCCCAAAGCAGCAACGCCAACGTGTCCCATGTTTCAACCATCTGGTCTCCTGGTACCGGCCATCTACGTTTGGGATACTTGTCCTGTCCGAACACCGGCTTGCGTCCAGGTTTTGACATCTAGCCGTTGGTTTGGGATGAGTTGAAGAATTTGGATTTAGTCTTCCTTTGTTAAATCATTCGCTTTGTGCGCTGCACCACTGCTGCTGGCAGCATAACAGCCCTGATCACCATGCTCCCACCACCATGTCTGGGTGTTGGTACAGCGTCGCAGGTTTGAAAGCTCTCCTCGACTCCTCCAAACATTGTTCTTATCATAAAGAACAATGTTCTTATGATCTTGAAACCTTTCTCCAGAAGGCACTTGTCCACGGGGGCAGCTGCTACTTTGATTTTGCAGCCGGTGTGTTTTTTATTTATTTTCTCCTTGCGCCCTCTTCTCAGTCCACTGCAATGTAAAACTCTTCCCTGTGGTCAGTGGCGCCGCTGTTCCAGGACGATCCAGTTTATTATAGGCCTGTGTCCTGATGGTTCCTGGGTCTTTCATGGATTGTTGATCATTCTTAACAATTTCCAATTTTATCTGAGGGTGACCGTTTGGATCAGACGGTTGAACAATGATCCCAAACATACGTCAGAAAACGCTGTTAAAAGGAAGCTTCTGAAGTCGCCTCGACGTCTTTCCTATCAAAAGAAAAACAAGGACTACTAGGGCTGCACATTGTTAGAAAACCTTCCGATGGCTAATGATAAATATCGAGATGGTGACATCAGGTGCAACAAAGGCCTGTTTTTCTTCTTTCCTCTCTCATCTGTGCTTCCCACTCTCTGTGACCTTTGGCATGTTGGGTAATGCCATTTCTGTCCAGTGATCATCTGCTGACCAACTGGCTAAATATTACATCAGCATGCAAATTGCAAGTTCATAACTCTTGGAATGGATATATTTGCGATATACTGTGCAGCCTTAAGCGGTAAACCTTGAAGACAGGCCTGTACCAGGAAACCAGTCACTTTAAATGAGCTCTGCCATTTCTGGTAAGCAGAGGGATCCAACATCTAACCAGAGGTGTTCCACAGGCTTGTTTATGGCTTTCCCTGCAGCTGGGAGAGAGTTGGGGGGATAAATGTTAATGTTACAGCCTTTTGATCCTCTATAAATTAGAAATAAAAATGATATAACCCTAATCTAATAGTTCAAATGCATCTTGTTAAAGTCCCGAACGAATGTGATATTCATGCCCATTAGCAGCGTAAGTAAACTTCTCACTGGCACATTATGGAACTTACAACCTTTCTACTAACGAGATAATTAAGCAGAAAAACTAGTGGCGGATCATACATCAGTTCGATGCCTTTTTTTTTTTTTTTGTCTTTCTAAGAACTGGAAACGCTCCTAAATATTTGATACACTACAGCGAGGATGTGATGAGTGATGCCTCACATGCTGGTTTTGTCTCTTCCCGAGCTCCCCCTTGTGTGTTTTTATTTAATTGATGTCAAGAGCAGGGTCGATTTTACGCTGGCTGCGAACATCCGCCCTCTTTTTTTTTTTAGTATGAGAAGTAATAAAAGCTAAAATCCCTCCCACCCCTCCTGTCAAAATGTATAATCTCTGTGTCTTTGAAGCCGGCTGCGCAATAGTGTTGAGTGTTTTGTTTAAACAGACTTCTCTACGTGTAAGATACTTTTTTAATCCTGTATTGTTGAATCAAGTATTATATAAACCAATTTAAACCCTGCGCATGCAGTTGGTGATTTTTTTTCTTCTTCTTCTTCTTCTCAGCCTGAATAAATTATTGATTCATAACACCTGTTTGAGCCACTGAGGCCCACTGTGGGTGGCTTGACAGGCTGGTAGGCTGAAGCCTGGGCCCTGGTTCACCTCTGTTCTCTTTTCTAAATACCACACATGGAGGATTATGGCGTAAATGCGCACGCATGAGCCAAACGTCTCCTCTCTGAGCTCGCTGAGTCGGTCGGTGCTGCTCTCCACAAAGAGGGGAACAGAGGTTCTCCTGGTGAAGATTTTCCATCTGCCCGCTGCCTTTGTTTGTCTCATCGTTAACTGCAAGATAATGAGCAGCCCGCCGAGTCCATCTCCAACCCGATGGTTCAAAGCACTGCGCAGGTAAATTTTATTTAGTTTTGTTTAGAGCCGTCTGCATTTATTGTCTTTCTGTAATGCCCTGGATATGAATGAAATGATGAAGGATCTGTGGCTCCCAGGTTGGCTTGAGGTTGGCCGGTCTGCAGCACTGTTAGTTTTATGTGCATCACCTGATTGGCTGGAGTATTTACTGATCGGTTGCCCAGGCTTAACTTCAAACTAGCCCATTTTAGAGAAGCCGGCGCTGCTGCTTGCTTAACTTGCGAGAACATGAGTGGAAAAATCAGGGCGTGCTACGTTTGTCAGAGGAATGGCCGTTTAACATGCAGGAGGTATAGCGTCAATGCGATTAGACGTGTATCCCCGAGGAAGGACCATGGCTAGAGCTGCTGACACCAGTTTGTTGTTCCAGGACCAGGCTGGGAGAACCCTGTTTGAGAACGTACCCCCTGGAGTGCGTGGAGCTGCTGAGGAGGGCGAGAATCGCCTTTCAGGCCGGACGGACCCTGAAGGAGGGTTTCAGGCTGGCCCAGCTGGAGGCTGTGGTGCGGATGCTGGAAGAGCACGAGTGCGACTTTGTGGATGCTCTTGGGAGGGACCTTCACAAGGTACATCCTCTGTCCTGTTTCCAAAACTCTGAAAGGACTGACAGATTTGTTTACCGCTGCATTACAATGTCCCTGAATAGTTACATTTATTTCAAGGATTCAGCAGAAAAAGGGAAACATGGTAGTTAATTTTGATTATTAGGGCTTACAGCTAATGGAAACACATACCTTTGTTTCTTGGGAAATAAAATTATTAAACAAGACCGATAACACAGATTTCTTTCTGGCACACATCTATGCTGTTTAAACTTTCAGAAGTACTCTTCGGTTAATACTACATTTTTAAAGAGAGAACTAAGGAGAAATAAACCCCATTCTTATCCATTAGCACCATTAGACCAGATGGTTTATCCATCTGGTATAATGGTGTGTTTCTTTTTTACTTAGTTGAAAGTTAAAAGTTGGAAAAATCACTAGATACTGGAAATCTGAATAAGAAAGTCAGAACTTTCTCACCAACCTGGACATGTAAAGCCATTATGCATCTAAAACTGCATGTCTTACTGCCCTGATGATTGGTATTGCTTTAAATCTTTTCCCACACAGACGGAGCTGTACAAATGCTCCAACAGTGTTTGGAGCAAATAAATATTTATTAAATAATGTTGGTTAACCACTGCTGACTTCACAGTTGTGCTGCAGACAGTCAGCAACAACGTCCACTAGAAGAGTAAGCCTAAAAAGATCATTGCTAAAGAAGAGAGAGCTGCCTCCAAGGATGTTTAGTGAAAGGAAAAAAATGAGCTAGAAAAAGGTGCAAAAGCAAAACGAATAACCACAGAAGATTACAAAGCAAAGCCCGTTTTAGGATATTTGTAAAGATTTTCAATGTATGGACTGAGTATGGATTCAGTGCATTGGTCATCATCAATGAAATTAACTGATGCTTAAAATGAAACAGCATTATGTGTTTAACAAACCTATATGAGTTTCATCTTCTAAGCCAAATGAGTAAAAATCAATTATTGTTAATATTCTGATTAATTGAGCTGTACCTGCACATGTTTGGTTGTTTATTACGTGCATTGGTCATTTTCTTTCCGCGTCAACCAGCCTCGGTTTGAGACGGTCGTGTTTGAACTGATCACGGTCAAGAATGAGGCTCTTCACGCCATCAGCAACCTGAAGAAGTGGATGGAACCTCAGTCTGTGGAAAAGAACCTGGTGAGAAACCCGTCTGCGTCGCCTCGTTTCTCCTAAACATCTTCGTAACTAGATTGGGATTACTAGAGGCTTACACAACCTGGAAACATTCCAGTCTGGTCGCCACAAAGTAATCCATTGTACCGAGTCCACCAAAGCAGATTAAAATTAAGTTGCAATGACCCCTTAAGAATTCAGTGGGGTCCAGTCTTTTTTTTTTTTTTTTTTTTTTTTCTCCGTCTGCCAGTTTAGTCCATCTGTAACCTAAGTTTGAACTTTGTTTGTGCAGTCCACCTGCTTGGACGAGTGCCTGGTGACCCATGAGCCACTGGGGGTGGTGTTCATCATGGCGACCTGGTGCTGTCCTGTCCAGATGTGTTTAGTGCCTCTGGTTGGAGCCATTGCAGCAGGTCAGCAACACGGTTTTGCAGCCACACACAGCCTTACGGAGAATGTCACAGCCGCTGATGTTTTTGTAATTCATTAAAGGAAACTGTGCACTCATCAGTCCCTCTGAGAACACCGTGCACACAGCAGAGCTTCTGCATCGTCTCGTTCCTTTCTACTTGGATAATGTAAGTAAGCGAGCAGAGTGGACCGACTGCTGATTGGGAGTTCACCTCCCAAAAAGTGTCTCGCTGATTATGTAATATGTTGAAAATGACGATTTTTGGGAGTTTGTAGAGCATTTGCTGAGGTAAATCTAATTTATGAGCCCTGGGCGTGTTAAGTACATAGTAATTTATCCTTTAAAAATTCTGGGAAAATCTGAGGTACCATCAAATAACCATCCGTACATTGCTTTCTGGTTATCCGGGATCTTTTTTTTTTTTTTTTTTATTGTAGCACTAGCGGCTAATTTTTTAATCGTGCACACTACCCCTGTGCCATCGAAGCACGCCCAGGCATAAGCACCTTTTTGAAAAAAATGTAATTAAAGGAGAAAAACTATTTAAAGTGAAAATAATCAATTGGAAAGCACAGTAGACAAAAAGCAACGCTTGTATTTTGATGCAGAGCCTCAGTTGGTAGAAAGACACTGGTTGTCGTTCTTGTTAAGACTGTTTTTAAAGTGATGCTTAGTGATTGGTTGTGTAAAATTCACTTTAGAAATGTGTAACTTAACTAGATTTTAGAGCTCTCGAAAGGGAATATGTTTTCAGATACATAGTGTTGATAAGGTTTCCATCCATTCATCATGCACATGAAAGTAAAAATTACATTCTGACCTTTTTTCCATAATATCATAATCATTCAACAAATAACTGCAATGTGTTTTAATAAAGAAGAATGAGTTACATAAATTTTAATTTAGTGCATCATTTCTGCAATCCAAAAATGTTAAGGGGATTAAAAACACAAATATAGTCACTAACCCCCATTAACATTTGGATAAACGTCTTCAGCAAGCTGCAGAGAAATATATTTGTAGCCATTACAAGCTTCTGCCATAATTTTGGCAGGAAATCTGACTACACGTATTAGGAGAATTTTTAACTGTATTTATTTGTTTTGTTCCACAGACCCCACTTTAAAGCAGTGTGTATATTTTCAAGTGGGTTGAGGTTGGGGCCATTCCAGAAGGTTAACGTTAGCCTGAATCCTTCAATCCAAGACCCCCTTTTAATGTGTTTGGTATCAATGAATATAAAAAAAAAAATGAAAGCCTAGGTAGCTAAAAAAAACCTTCAACATGCACTGAGCTATATAATACACTGGAGTGCTAATCGCCCGCTGTTAGAACGGGTCACTTTGAAGCCACCAGCCGCCATATTGGTACTCCCTATTTCCCCCCAGTAACTAGGGAATATGTGCGCTACAGCATCGAATAACAAGGATTTTCTCATGTTAAGGGGGGGGCTTAAAACTTTTAAAATGTCAAATGCCATATACTTTTATGTTATGTTCTAAAACTATCACGTAATGAGAAAGTCACATGCTGAAATATTTTGCATTTTATTTATTTAAATATATATATATATATAACATTTATAAATATATAAATAACAATATACAAAAACATATATTTACATATATGTATACATATATATACATATACACATACTTATATATACATATTTTTAATATGAATAACATGTAAAATATTTCAGCACCTAATTTCCTAGTAGTTGATAGTGTTAGTACATCCACTGACTGTAGAATTACCTGTGAAACGTTTTCACACAGCCAGAAAACTGCTTGTTATTGCAGCCAAATCCTATGGGATTCTGTGAGAGTAGGGAGTAGCAAGATGGCAGCCAGTGACTTTAGTTTTTCAGCAAAATCAGCACTCCAGTGTAGTATATAGCTCAGTGTCAACATGATGTTGCCACCACCAGGCTTGGCAGGTGCAGTATTCCTAGGATTAAAAGCCTCAACTCCTCCAAACATACTTCTGATTGTGGTTAAACTGCTCAGTTTTTAATTTTTTTTAAAATGTTTTGTCATTTGGTTTGTTCACGTGAAAAGCTGCACGTTTCATTCAGTTTTGAATCAGGGCAGATGTTTCTTTGTTGCCACCCTCCCAGTCCTCCATGATGCCCAATACGCTTCTCTGTGGACAGTGACCCCCGATAAGCTCGGCTCTCAGGAGTTCAGAGTTGTTCTGGAAAAGCCCGAACTCTTCCTTTGATCGGAGAATGGTAGTTTGGGGTCAGATGTCTGAACCCTGGAAACAGCTGGTTGTTGTAATATTACAAAGATCTGAACCACACACCAAAACCGGTTTTAAAACGACTAAAACCAGGCTAGCATTAAACTTTTGGAATCCTCCTGATGGCTGCATCATGTTTGGCCGTCTGCGACTCGCTGAAGGCACATTTAACCAAAGACTGAAGACGTACTGTATGTATATGTTTAAGCCTTTATGCATAATTCTCACTTTGTATACATTACATTCAAACTTGTGTAAGTAATTCTGTTTTGCAAAAAATACAAATATTAAAGTTGTTTCTTGGTAAAAAAACAAACAAAATAGTTCAAACATATCTTAAGCACCGGCCCCCAATACCAGGGAAAGAATGTCATTTTTTTCCCCCCTATGTCATACATTAAACTCCTATTTAAATAATCATTGCATTGATAATTATGTTTTTCAAACAATTTTGAAATTTCTGTGGATTACACACGTCTATGTTTAAGTGACGTTTGTAATTGTTAAAAAAATATTTTGTTATTTTGAGCACATATTCAGGAAAACTCCTTGGTGGTCTAAAGCCTACAATGAAAGTGACAGTCATGCTAAAGATGAGTACATGAAAACATTTCACTAGCATTACATTTATAAAAGTGACAGAGAAAGGAGTTGAATAAAAATAAATGTCTATAATTTTACTGTGCTATGCGCACCTTCAACAAATACTGACTGAAGGAGGTTCTGCACCGCAGAAGGACATCATGCTAGCAAAGTGAGAAGGGGCTGGTGCTTTATTACGCACACGCCATGGAGACTTAACATTTGGACATCATCTGTGTTTTTTCAGAGGCATGGTTGTATTTTTACTCCACTGTTGAATTGGAAGCATAAATTTAATTTTGGAAAATTATGCAAAAATAAGTTGGTCTGAAAGCTGTTGGAACAAAACTTGCCTCCATAACTGTAGTCTTGTTAACGTGAGTAAAATGCAACCATCGTCAGAAACAGGACGCGTAAGTCTGATATTTATTTATTTTTTGGTCATTCTACTCAATACTTTAACGATTTATTTTACTGAAACTACTGGAAGAATAACATGTGAGTGAATTGCTCTCATACAAAATTCTTGTTTTCCTCAAGGAATGCTTCCATGTGATTCTTGCAGGCATCGGTGATTTGCCTGAGATTGTAGAGCTTAAATTTGACCACGTTTTTTTCACAGGTAAGCGCGTCATCCGCCTTTTTTAGCACACATTTAATGCGCCTTAATGTTCCGAAGCACATTAAACATGGCCGTCACCCCTGCAGGAAACCGAGAGGAAGGAAGCAGGATCGCTGTGGCTGCTGCTCGCACTTTTACTCCCACCACCCTGGTCCTGGGAGGAAAGAACCCGTGCTACGTGGACCAGCACTGTGACATCGCCACCGCCGTGCAGAGAATTGCTTGGGCGCGTTTCCACAATGCGGGTCAGAGCCTGATGGCCCCCAGCTACATTCTCTGCCACACGGACGTCAAAGCGCGGCTCGTGCAGGCCCTGAAATGCTGCATGATGCAGTTCTACGGCCCCGACCCGCGAGAGTCCCGCAGCTTTGGCCGCATGGTCAACCTGGAGACCTTCAACCGTACCAGAGAGCTGCTGTGGAGATCTGGCAAGGTGGTTGTTGGTGGGCAGGTGACGGAGGCAGAAAAGTATATTGGTAAGAACTGGCATCGTTAACCACCTCTAAAGTAACCCCCCCCCCCCCGCTTCGACGTGCAGGATGTGATTGGGCTCTTTCCGTTTTGAAGCCCCGACAGTTCTGACAGAGGTGGCGGAATCGGATCCCATCATGCAGCAGGAGGTTTTCGGCCCGGTTCTCCCAATCCTGACCGTGAACGATGTGGATGAAGCGATTGCTTTTATCAACAAGCAAGAGAAGCCTCTCTGTGTGTATGCATACTCCACCAACAATAAGGTACATCATCTGGTCAAACGTTTCCGTACACTCACCGTAGCTGTGAATCTCACCCACGTTTGAGGCGTTTTCAGTGTGAAGTGATAATACGACAATCAAATTGATGAGTTTAAAGAACAACACAGCCGCACAGGTTTGAATGTGAATTTTTTTTTTTTTTGTACCTTTCCAGGACAGCTGAGGTCAGTCAGGATTTTACTGTTTTTGCTGCTTTATTCCTCGCAAGCTCAGTTTTGATGTTTGAAACGAGTTTCCTAAAAAGCTACGCCACTGAATCCAAGCGTTTGCTTTCTAATTTCATTTGAGATCATTTTGACGAATAAGAAGGGAAGTCCTTCTTACAATGGATTGGCAGCAAAGCAGCCCCACAGTACGATGCTGCCGCCACCATGCTTGAGTTAGTCTTCTTAGGTTTTGATCACCCCACATTAACTACTGCAAACACACTTTACCTGTAATTTCCCTAGTAAAGCCCTGTCATGCCTGACCACCAAACATTTTCTTCAGCAGGCGTTCAGCTTGACCATGTTGGCAAGTCAAATTTGGATCTGGTCCTCGTTACAAAGGAGTGGACCAGTTTCGGTTCAATCTGCTGGCTTAATGCCTCTAACGACCGCCCATTACTAAAGGGGTGGACCTGTTTCAGTTCAATTTGCATGTTATCTAAGCCATTACAAGGCCTTTGTTTGGCAATGGTATAAAGCTTGGTACTGCACATTACTCCAGACTTTTTGAATTGAGAAAGCTTTCTAGAGAGGAAGCGAAACGTCTTCAACTACGGAAAACAAGTCCAGTTGCTATGTTTCTTTTACTGTTTTTGGAATCTGGCTTGAAGGTTGCAATTTTAGAGGAAGTTTTCACCATCAAACTAAATAACGTGAAACGTGGTGCACTGTGAACAGTGGCACAGGAAACCAGCCAGTTTAATGGAGCTTTACCAGTTCTGATAGAAATGGTCCAACATCCAACCAGAAGTATCCTGTAGGGGCAGCTTGCTGGGGGGGTATTTAACCAAATATTTGTATGGGGATGTATGCATATATTTTAGCCTGTATGTAGTCAGTGGAGCCTTTACTGTAACACCTTCAGTGTGTTGGTGTAAAACGTGATCGCATGTTCCCCTTTTCTTTCACCGCAGGTCATTTCCAGACTAATGAGTGAGACCTCTAGTGGTAGCTTTTGCTCTAATGACTGCATCTTTCAGAGCCTGATGGTGGCGTTGCCCTTCGGGGGAGTGGGTGAGTGTGTCCGTCGCACCACAAGCACGCTGACATGCATTTTAAATAAAAGCTCTTTGGATCAGTCCTTGCAACGCTTTGTCTTAGGTGCCTGTGGAATGGGGTCCTTCCATGGCCGCTACAGCTTCGATACTTTCTCGCACAGGAAAGCGTGCTTGCTTAGAGGGACGCGGTTCGAGTGCGTGACCTACCTGCGCTACCCGCCCTACGAAGACCGCAATCTGTCTCTCATGACGTGGGCCTGTACGCTTTCCCAGAAGAGCCAGGGCTGGTGCCAGATCATGTGACTGCCGCAAACACGCTACACGCAAAAGCCACACGCGACGGAGAAATATGCAAAGTAATCCCAACGAGAGGCAGATAATGATCAATGTGGAATCTAAAGGTTAATCTAAATTATTTCAGGTTTATATGATGAACTGCTGTGCTTGATGTGGAAAATGATCACTTTGATAAACGTGTACTGCTCAGCTGATTTATTTTTGTCTGAGCTAAAAACACTCTTCTCTGTAAAAATGTCTACAACACAACTGGAGTTTCTGCGTCCATCGTTGCAGGAACAAATGACGACTTTGATTTAAAGGTGTTTTCATTCAGGTCTTGTGTAGATCTTTTCCTCCTTGCCTTCTTTCATGGCTGCGTATCTGGCTACTGTGAACAGGTAGTCGCTCAGTCTGAGTACAGAGAAAAAAAAAAAGACTTATCAGATGTTTCATCGGGGGGAGGAATGGTTTTGTTTTTAAGCACCTAATGCTGACCTGTTGAGGAACTTGGCAACATCTGGATCTGTCTCCCCTGATCGCACAATTGGAGCAACACTATAAAGAAAAAAAAAACACACACAGATCGGTCTAAAACACAGCAACCGTGTAACCAGAAAACTGATCTAAAGCAGTGGTGTCCAAGGGCCGGTGTCCTGCATGTTTTAGATGTCCTCCTGGTTCAGCACGCCTGAGTCAAATGATGGGTAATATTAATAACAACGCCGGCAGAACTTGGTGACCAACTGAGGAACTAATTCAGTGTTTTAAATCGGATGTGCTGGAGCAGAAACGGGTCTAAAATGTGGCCCCTGAGGACCAGAGCTTTGATGCCTCTGATAAACAACTCAAGCTCACTCTAAAACCACAAACCTTTGTTTAAAGAGCAATTAAAGTTCAAAATTCTTACTATAGATTTTATTTACTATTAATTTACTCACTATTCTTCATTTTTAATGTGGGCAAATTGGATGCATACATACACTATATTGCCAAAAGTATTTGCTCACCCATCCTAGCAATCAAAATCCAGTGGTAGACTTGCAGCATTCTGACCCATTCGAGTTGTGCTCAATTACTATTTTCCTTTAACCTTTTGTTTTACACACCGTATGTTTTACGCCAAATAAAAATGTACCAAACATTACTTGGAACTTGAGGAAATTTTTTTATTAGCCAGATAAAAACAGATAAAAACAGAACCAGCTGCATTTCCTTTACATTTCCTAAATAAAGTGAAACATTTAAAAGTTTGCTTTCCTGTGATCTGCTGAACTAATATTTAATTGCATAACCACTGGTTCTGAGTCCTGCCTCACATTTGCGTTGCACTGAGTCAAGCAACTTCTGGCACATATTGGCAGGTATTTTATTAGAAATGGAACATTTGACATCACCCCTGCAGGTTTAAGGTGAAGGCAGGGATGGCGGTGACCACGCCTACCAACGTTATTGGTCTGGAACAGAGATGCCGCTTGGGTTGGTGTGTTATGGGTGGTTATCTTGTTAAAGCACTCGTTTTAAGGGGAATTAATTTTTGTTTCAACACATCTTCAGTTATTTTGATGTATTCAAAGTGATCCATGGAACAGATAAATAAGCCTGACACCACAGTATGAGAAACATCTCCACAGTATGGCAAACCGTACCCTCCTCACCCTGTGGTTTCTTTCCCACAATGGGACCTTCAGGGGGCTTCTTGCCTCACAGGTAACTGTACACCTTGTTTGATCACCAAGTAGCTAATAATATGCCAGGTCTTTGCCATTTTGGTTATTATTCGATCTGTTTAAGTGGAAGTTTTCCGTTCCACATATCTGTCATTTGGGTGTGAGATTATGTTAGCTGTGCAGCCTATCATTTTCTCCACTTGAAAGGTTTTCCCTTTCCAATCAACTTACTAATTTGCTCTAAAAAAGGTCTGTAATGACCCATTTTCATATTTTCTGAGAGGAACTCTCTATCACAGGCATGCATGACATCTGCTGCCTTCTTGCTTAATTAATAATATCCAACCTGTTTGTTCAAAGAATGAAGGACCTCACTAATTGTATTCCGCACTGCTTCTATTTTAATTAGCCCTTTTTTAATTAATACTTCAGTAACGGAGTTAGCAGCATTCCCGTCATGGACCGGAGGGGTTTTATTACTCTACTACACCTACTAATAAATCATTTGACATGGAGAGATATAACTCAACCAATAAACGTGACGGATCTGGTTGGTGACATTGAGCAGCTTTTATTTTGACAGCAACTTTAGGTGCTGAAACTGACCTGCGCTCTGCTCTCCGGCAAACTGTCCGAGCCAAGTGCAAAGCCGCGCTGCTCTTCCCACCAGACTGTAAAATACAAATCATATGGAAAAACTGAATCTCTCATGGGAACGTGTCTACAGGTGCAGAAAAAAAAAAAAGCTTACAGGTAAAATGAAGTTGGTCAGCGGTGGGAGTTCCTCTGTAAAATGGTCAATCCACATTTCCAGCTCAGTGATTGGCTGAGGGCTGAATTTTGTTCTCTCTGGTAAAAGGAAAGGCATTTTAGATGATTGAGGGGAAAAACAATGAGATCAGACCAGCCTGTATTTGCATACTTCTGTGGCTTTCTCTTGCAGAGGATCGAGGAGTGGCAATATTGGAGCCCACATCTTGTAAAATGCACTGGATCTGCAGGGAACAACCAAAACGACCATTTCTTTAATAAATAGAGGTTTTCTATTCTTTGAACATTTTCCCTCTCCAATAAGCTTTTTGTGCTGAACCCGACCTGCGCTCTGCTCTCAGTCTGTCAGGAGAGCAGAGCGCAGGTCTGTTTCAGCACATACGTTTGGCATAAAAGTCTTGCCTTGTCCAGCTGGTGTGTGAACGTGTGACCTTTGTCAAGGCAAAATTCTCGGGCCAATCTGCAAAGTATGGTAAGAATGGGTGTCAGACAAACTCCTGATGCAAAACTATGTAAAAGAAATGCATAGGTCTTCGTTTGTTACTTTTCAGCAATCACAACATGTAGCAAGAAGATAGTCTGGTTTAACATGTTTGAACTTATTTGTCTGTCAGTTAAGAAAAGCTTAAATTAAAAATGTTCTTTATAAATGTATAAACATCACATTAGTAACTACTTTCTCTTCACACAACCTGTCGCTGTCTAGCAAACACTTATGCCATTACATCATTGTCATTTCCCTTACAGTTTAATTTGTTTTCTGTTTAGTTATTTGCATTTTTATTAAGCTCTGCAACAGCTCATTATAATGGATTATATGCAGGATTAGTTTTCTTTATAATTACATAATTGTATGCAGTTCTTTCATCCTTTGACAGAAAAAAGGACTTTAATAGCTGCATACAAAAAATGAGTTAACAGTTTAAAAATGCATATTTTACCCTATAGCTGATGACAGCTCATCTGTATTTCCCAAAGCCACGAAAATGTGATCTTCCTTTGGCCTCCTTTCTCCTGTGAAGGTGCTGGAGAAACCTAGAGCAGGAATCATTTAAAAAATAAATAAATAAAAAAATAAATAATAATAAAAAAAAAAAAAAAAAAAATATATATATATATATATATATATATATATATATATATATATATATATATATATACACTCACACACACACACACATTACCTTGAAAAGTATTTATATCCTTCACAATATCATCAATTTGTCACATTACCGCCATAAACAACGTTTCATGTGACAGACCAAAATAAAGTAATAGTTATAATTATAATAGAAATAAAGCATTGTTTTCAATGTTTTGACATTATTTGAAGGACAGTTGGGATTTACATTGCTAAGGGTTTAAGAATATAAAGATCAATGACAGTTGAGACATGAGCCCTCATCCTCTGTCTTCTTACATTTTTTATTTTTTTTTTTTTTTTAACAATATGCAGTATAGACCTGAACATGGAAACACACTGATGTAACTGAAAGAAGAGTCCGCTTTCCTTAGGGATGTCTACATTAGGTTTAAATGCTTTAATTTTGTCCATTAGGGCCAATTACATACACTCCTTATGTGGCATTCAAACATAAATGTGTAGACAGCTCTTCATCTTAGCAAATCACAGCTCTTAAGAAACCCCTTACTCTTCAGGATTAAGGTCTTTAAAATCAAGCTGTGCTTGTCTTATAAAAGCTGACCAAACTGATGCCTATTTTGTAAACATATCTCTTTATAAATGGGCTGAAAGGATGATCTTTTCCTTAATGTCCACTTCATTAACTAGGTCTATGAGTCAGTGGTAATGCTTTTACTCAATAATACATTATAATATTTAATTCAAAAGGTATTAGTATCGCTAACATTACCTTTTTACCAGTAATGTTTTTCTCTTCATGTCCAGCACTTGGAATCGTCTTGTTGCTAAAAAGTGATGTATAAATAAACTTGCCTTGCCAACTAAACATCTGACTGTATGTACATTTATATTCAGCCTGCCTTACTCTTAAATATAAATATATTGCAACCAAATGTCTTCAGAAGTCACCTTGCAGTTCATTCTCATTATACATCCAGCTGCTCTGTAAAGGACCCAGTGGTTTGTTAGAGAAGAGTAGGGACCAAATGGCATCATGGAGGCCAACGAGTACAACACACAGGTCAGGGATGAAGATGTGAAGGAATTTGAAGCGGGGTTAGGCTAGAAAAGAGTTTCTTAAGATCAATCCATCTTCTGAAAATGGTGAAGAGGATGACACAAGTGGAATCCATTCCAAGTCATGGCCATCCACCTAAACTGACAGGCCAGCTAAGGATAACATTTATCAACAAAGTAGCCAAGAGGGCCGTGGTAACTCTGGAGGAGCTACAGAAATCAGAGGTGGAGGAATCTGACCAACAGTTTTCCACAAGCCATATAAAAGACAGCAAATATTTAGAATGTGCTCTCTGTCAGCTGAGGCCAAAATTTAACTTTTTTGGTCTAAAAGGAAAACACACTGATTGGAGGTAAACTAATACTGCACATCACCCTAAACACACAATGAAACTATGACATGGTGCACCGTGCCAAGGAAAGTGAGTCCGAGTTAATAGGATGATGGATGTAAAAAAAAAAAAAATCAGGTTAAAGAAAACCTTTAAAAAACAACCCAAGACTTTACAGAGGTCACTCTTTTGTCAGGAGCAGACTTAGGGTCATTCAAAAAAAAAACTAACAATAAGTCTATTCAATTCTGACTTTATTTTCAGAATTCTGACTTTAATCTTCTGAGAATAAAGTCAGAATTGAATTTATTTTTTGAATGGCCCTAATCCTCTGCTGTAGGACCTGGATCCTCAACATACAGCCAGAGTTACAATGGAATGGTTTGGATGAAAATATTTGTTGGAATGGCCCAATCATAGTCCAGACCAAAATCTAACAGAGAACTCGTGGTAAGACATGGAAACTGATGTTCTCAGGCATTCTCCATCCAATCGGTCAGAGTTTCAGGTAGACCTACAAAGCATTGACCCAGGGGGTTAAATACATTTGCACACCAGATGTATGAATCGATTTCCATCTGTTGTAGTTCGGAGACTCTGTTATTGAGACAGATCTACCTTTATCTCCAGTTTTGGTGTATATTTTGGGTGACTTGTCTTCTCCGGGGGCATAACTGTTGGAGACAAGAAAGTCATGAAGTAGAAATTGTTTCATGATCAGCTGTGAGAATATATTGTGACATGTGTATGCAGGAAAAACGTTGCGTAAAGGGTTGGTTTCAGAGGCTGTCAGAGGAAACAACACCGTAAACATGTGAGTTCACACAAACATTGAAAAGGAACAAATACCTTCTGTCTGAACACAGCGGTTTATGTGTCCGGTACCCGCTTATGGTCCTCTGTGTCCGCATAAAACCGCGGAGGAGAGCGGGTCTGATTATTACCAATGTCATATCGAAGCTACAATGTAGCAGCGGGAACTGAGCGTTGTTGTTGTTCGGGTACGGAGTTTTGTCCTTCTGCTGTGCCCGTAGTTTGTGGGCGTTTCGTTTTCATCGCACGATTGGTCAACTCATCCAGTCGAAGGCCTATTGCGGGACGCTGATTGGTCAGAAGGAAACACCCCTGAAGCAGCTGCAGCGGTGATTGGATACCGGAGCCGCAGCGTAGAGTGGTGCATGTAGCTGTGTGTAAACTACGGTTTTTAGCTGCGTTGATAGCTGTCAGTGTTCACAGTGCTTTGGGCTGCTGTGTTGCTCCAAACAGGCGTCGTTAAATGCTTGATAGTTTTACCGTTTTCCCGTGAAACAAATGCACACAGTCGTGGGGTTAAACTGCTGCTGAGTTTCTGCTGCCTCAGCGGATTAGCGCCAGCTAAGCCTGTCTATGAGAACGCTGTTGGGTGAAAAGTTGAATTTGGGAAGATTTTAAACTGGCAGAAAGATGCAGGTGAGAGACTGTCTGATTTCTGCTCCCGGGAAAGCCATCCTCCACGGGGAGCATGCTGTTGTTCATGGAAAGGTATGATATCAAGATTTTTAAAGGAAAGCTATGTAATCTGTTTTCCTTCTCGTGTATTATTATTTGTATTATTATTATTATTGTTATTACGTGGGTTTGACCTACAGCATGTTGGCGCTGGTTATAGACTAGCTGTGATCCTTTATTTCCTTTTTGCTTGATCTGCCGTCTTGTTGGATGCTGATTGTTTTGTGCCCAGTTTTTCCTATTAAGATTTCCAGGGACCACCACCACCATAATCTTTTTTCTTTACAAAGACATGCAGCTTTCAGTCTGATTTATGAAGGAACAACACAAAACAGACATGGCAATACACCAAAGCTCACTTGTACCAACCCTGACCTCAACATCTAATATGGCTGCATTGGATATAAAACTGTCTAATTGCACTCCTGGTTGTTTGTGTCATACTGACTCTGTCTACCTCACAGTAGGCCTGCTATAAAACATCATTAAGATAATATCTTGTGTCTGCAAGTGCAAACTGCAGTACATAGCTGTCAGCTAGTTTTCTATTTTGGATTTAAAGCATGACCAAGTTGGGTTAGACAATTCATGGCAATACTTAAGGGCTAGGAAAAATAAATTTGATTGTAAAGATGTAAGTGCATAGGATGAGTAACAAAATCAATGTTAGTTGGTAGGGATTAGCGAAGGGTGAATTAACTTGTATGTTCCTTTTTGCAGGTGGCTCTCGCTGTGAGTTTAAACCTGAGAACATATTTGCAGTTGAAAGGGATTTCTGACGGCAAAGTGTCTATTAACCTACCTAATATCGACACATTCGTCTGTTGGGAGCTCTCTGAACTGAAGAATCTGACGTCCTGTTTAAGCGGTAAGAGGTGATAAGATAAGATAAGATGGGCTTTATTGATCTCACAGTGGAGAAATTCACTTGTCACACATTGGCTTAATAAACAAAAGAAGGTGCCAAAAGGAGGAAAAGGTGCATAAGGTATATAGCGTCTGTCTACATTTATACAGTGTATCAAAAAATAAAATAAATGCACCACACTGACATGCTTAACTCCGACTGATGGATGATTTCTACCTTTTAAAGCTCGTATTGTTTCAGATCACATCCATTGACTCATCATTATGTATATAGATTTTTTTTCTTTCGTGGACACTTTAAATTCCATTTTTGTCACAAAAATATTATTAACCCATTGCTAGCATGTTGAAGCATAAATACACTGCTGAAAATGGTGTCTGTTTCGTACACCCACGGATTAAATTGTTTGTTCTGTTACAATTACAGATAAAAAGGAAGAGGTACAACGTCTGGATTCTGAACTGGTGAAAAGACTGCGTGAATTTATCGGGGTGACCAATGGAAATTTGGACAGCAGTACTACAGCCACCTTAGCCTTCCTTTATATCTACCTATCCCTTTTTGGATCTGGGTGAGATATTTATGATGTTCTTCACATCGTTTCCACATTTTCCACGGCTCGTCAAAGTCATCAAATTGTTTCTCCTATCACTGTTATTCATACCAAACATTTGGCAAGAAACGCAGCAGACACAGACAAACGCTGACTTGCTGATGTTCTGTGTCCACAGGCAGAACGTAGGATAAATTGAAGCTTTTGTTATCTGCATGTTCCAAATGCTGCAAGGCCGTCTGTTTTTATCAGCAACCCGCTGTGTTTGTGTGCCAAGTATTATTATTTTTTTGCCAAAGGAAACATTTTGAAATTTCACTGTGCTCCATATTTATCCTCTTTGTGTTTTGTTTTTTTTATAATGAGAGAAAAGGAGGGATAGAGGCCCTTATCTGGAGGGCTTTTTGACAGAGGTGGTAGAATCTGACGGCATCGCGTAACAGTGTTTTGTCTCAGTTCTTCTCTAAAATGTCTGTATAGAGACTCTTCTCCACTCTTCCTGCAGCCTCTGGGACCTTTCTGTATTTCACTTTTTCACAGTATTCTACTTTTCAGAAACACAAGGGTTTTGGTTTTTCATGATCTATAAGCCACAATCATCAAACTTGCAAGAAATCAAGACTCAAGAAGCTTCATTGTCATTATGTGTTGCCATAATAAAATTTTGATGAGGCAGAAACCGGCTCAGAACGCACATAAATACACATAACACGCAGACACAACAAGGCATGATCTTTCCATTTTTATTTAATTATTTTTAAACAGCGACAGTGGCACTGGAGTTAGGGAGTTTGTCCTGTAATTGGTGGGTTGACAGTTCCTCCGCTCCGACCGTCTCAGGCGTTGTGCCCCAGGGCAGCTGTGGCTGCAGTGTAGCTTATCACCGTAAGGGTGTGAATGTGTGCGTGAATGACTAAGTGTAGTGTAAAGCGATTTGGGGTTGTCTGTCTTGATAAAGCGCTATACAAGTACAAGCCATTACCATAAACTGTTGATATCACTGGCTACACTAAGCGTGCATATAGTCCTAAGCATCTAGGTTTGACATATTTCACTTTATATGTGATCAATCTATGTAATAAATTGGTTTCATACGGAAGAGGATTTGGGCCACTCAAAAAAATATATTTTAAATTCTGACTTTTTTCTCAGAATTCTGATTTTTTTGAGTCAGAATTCTGAGAAAAAAAGTCAGATTTCTGAGAAAAAAGTCAGAATTCTGAGAAAAAAAGTCAGATTTCTGAGAAAAAAGTCAGAATTCTGACTTTAATCTCAGAATTCTGAGAAAAAAGTCAGAATTCTGACTTTAATCTCAGAATTTTGATAAAAAAGTCAGAATTCTGACTTTAATCTCAGAATTCTGAGAAAAAAATGTCAGAATTCTGACTTTTTTCTCAGAATTCTGACTTTTTTCTCAGAATTCAGATTTTTTTGAGTCAGAATTCTGAGAAAAAAAGTCAGATTTCTGAGAAAAAAGTCAGAATTCTGACTTTAATCTCAGAATTCTGAGAAAAAAAGTCAGAATTTAATTTGTTTTTGGAGTGGGCCTAATCCTCTTCCGTAAGAAACCCTCCTGAAATGAATACAAAAAAATACTTAACTTTTTCACGATATTCCAGTTTTTTTTTTTTTTACATGTACCTGTATGAGAGAATGTGGTGATGAGCACAAGCTTATATAATTATTGCACTCATGTGCAGGCCTGCTGTTTTCACCTCCTTACTTCACAACCCCAAAATGATAGTTAGTGTCCTCATTGATGTGGACGGGGTAATTGGCAGGACTAAAACGCTCTCCTTTGAGATAAAGACGGTAAGGAGAGCTGGATCGGTCGGACACTGCGGCCCCAGCTGCTGCGAGCGGAGAAGATGCTCAGGAACATTAGAGCTGCAGGTTGTTGGAGGGTTTAATCGGCGCTGACACAGTGCTGCCGTGTCAGAGAGGTGAAGGATTTCTGACAGGATGGCCACTAATGAGAGTCAGGCGCTAGGCCACTCTGCACCCCTTAACAAGTCTGGATGGGTTTTCCCCTCGAGAGCAGAGCTGGACAATTAGTTTTCGAGTATTTTTCTCGCTGTCTGAAAGCGACCACTCTGAAATGACACAGACCGAAGTGTCAAGTTGGTGTCTGCCGTATAAAGCAGTCTATAGGTTACCGCATCATAAGTGTGGCATTAAAAAAATAAAAGTCAGTCGGCATGTTAATGTAACTGAATCGTTATGCAATATTTCCCCTGATTTTGCTGATCAGTTTGAGAATCTATCCCCTCAAATTACAAAAACCACTACAGTCATCTGTTTATTTTAGCTTTATTAGTCATATATAGACAAGTACAGAAGAGATGAGCTCATTATTTCTGGTTGTGTTTTCAGAGAGATGCCCAGTCTGACGGTGTCTGTGTGGTCAGAGCTGCCGACCGGAGCAGGACTGGGCTCAAGCGCTGCCTACTCGGTGTGTTTAGCTGCAGCTCTGCTCTGTGCGAGTGGAAAGATCCCCACACCGCTCAAAGAGTGGGAGCACACCGGCAGGTAGGAACAAGGTTTTCTTTTTTAGTGCTGCGACTTTCAGATCAACACGGGTTTGCCTCATCAGAGCAATTAGTCTGGATTTTTTTGTCTAATAATACTAAGTAAAGATATTTGATTTGATGGCAAACATCATGTGGAAAATGAGTGTAAGTTGTGCATTGTTGGCTGGATTTTTGACAACCGATGGCAGGTACCCGTTTAATAAAAGTAAGGCCTGTCAAGTTTGCCTTAAGTTGCATTAAAGCTTCTTTTTGCAGCTTTTTGCAAAAATGTTTTGGAGCTGAAAGGAGCAGTTGTCACAGTTTTGACAGTGACTCACTTTGCTTTTGCAAAGTACACAATGTGTGTTTCCTTTTTACTGACGAATGAAACAAAGTTTTAACAATATGACATATCCAAGACAGAATGTTTCACATGCTGCAAAAAAACGAATTTGCGGTTCGTCATCAGATGTCTGTACAACTACAAAGTTACTTTTAAATGAGTTGCTTTGTGTCAGAATCAGCAGGGGTTAAAATAAATTGATAATACTAATAATATCAAATCTTGGAAACTTGATTTGTCATGTTTTGTAGAAAGAAAAACCGGCATGAGTATAAATTTCTGTTTTTTTAATTTTATTTACAACATTATCCTGTTGATGATGGTTCATTTTGGTTGGAAATTACATCTATTTTATTCAGTAACGCATTTTCCTCCAACCAATTTGTTCTGTTTTTGTCACATTTAAATGTTTCAGATCATCAAATTTCAATATCAAACATGAAAAATTTTAGTTTTACAAAGACAACTTAAGGAATTATGCAAAGCACTCTTCAAATGATGGTTTCATTTATTAGAAGAAGACAGAAATTCAAACCAACTTAACTAACTAACTAACTAACTAACTAACTAACTAACTAACTAACTAACTAACTAACTAACCTTGGATTGAAGTCCAGAGTTTGATTTCTTTGTAGTTTAGATCTGGTGCATAACCTGAACGTTCTTTGGTTTAAGGTCACAAGCCGACTGCAGTAGCAGCAAGTTGTCCGGGACTTGAAGCTTCAAAAAATTGCTCCAGACCATCACATTACCAATATTTGTTTGGCTCTGAGTTTGATGCTCCTAAATGTGGCGGTAGTTTTATACCAGCTTTAACGCCTTCCAGAAAGTTCCACCTTTGTGTCGTTAGTGCTGGTACACAGAGTATTTTTCCAACAGACTTGGGGATCATGAAAATGTTTGTTTGCAAAAGTGAGACGGCCTACTTCGTGTTGTCAGACGAGCTCTATTGAATAATTTCTTGATTCTCCGGGTCAGGCAGTAATACGACCCAGCTATTTTTGGACCCAGCTGTCCAAAAATAGGGTTGATCATAGTTATTTTTAAAGCTTTCTTTCCCTAATAAATGAAAAAGTCATCTGAAAGCTATTTTTTTTATTTAATCCTAATCAGAAATTAAATGTTGTTCGACGTAAAAGTGCGCTAGCGGAGACTATTGAGTCCCAAACAGAGTCTCTGTTGTTATTCGACTTTACGGTTATTGTGATCATTAACGGTACCCCGTGTGGTTGTGAACTGACTGCAGATGGTGTCAGGAGGATCTGGAGCTCATCAACAGTTGGGCTTTCCAAGGGGAGAAGATCATCCATGGCAATCCGTCAGGAGTGGACAACGCTGTAGGAACATGGGGTGAGACGGAAACACAACACATAAAACCCGACATTATATCCCCCCCTTTAATTTCAGTAGCGACACCATTATCATATCACTAAAACTTTACAGTATCACCGTGTTAACCCCCCTTTTTTAATGTTTTTATACGCAGGTGGCATGCTGAGGTTTTTAGCTGGAAAGATAATACCACTGAGCAGGTACCGATGCAGAGCTTATGAATTTTTGATTAATCAGCCGCATTAAAAAGACACACTCTGTGTTTTTGGCAACAGGAATCAAGCGTTGACTGTGAAATCGCCCCCTCATCAGCAGACGACTGAACCCTCTGATCTTTCTTGCTTGCCAGGGTGCCGTTGTTGAGAATCCTCCTCACCAACACCAGAGTGCCGCGGAGCACCAAGGTACTTGTTGCCAGGGTGAAGGACAAAATTAACAAGGTACTAAATGGTTTTTCCCTCCCCCGTGTGTTACTTGCCGACACTATAATTAATATAATAGGCGCTGCTTTTGCGCGGCCGATACTCCGGGGCACAGGGTTGAGTGCCTCCATAAAGCATTAAAATTAAACTCTTAGCCGGCACCCCTGCGCGCCGTTGCCTTGGCGACGCCAGCAGGTGTGCGGCTCTCCACGCCGGACAGAGATTGGGGCCTGCACCGTGTTGTGCCAATATTGGACACAGTCGAAGTCAAACGTGCGAAACGTGCTGCCTGTGCGCAGCCTGTCCATTGAAAGCTGCTTGGCATTTATAGACTTCAGCAGCACAATGTTCCTTTCGCACAAACGCTAGGCGCAAGGCATGCTGGGAATATTAATCTGCCTTGTTGCTCTGTTGTTTTTTTGTTGCCCCTCCTGCAGTTTCCTTCTATCATGATGCCCGTGCTGGATTCAGTTGACGCCGTTTCCTGCACCTGTGAGAAAGTCCTAACAGAGATGACTTGTGAGCCCATCACAGGGGAGCACTATAACATTTTAGAGGTGACATTTTGGGGGGGAAACCTTTCTATTGAAAATGTGCATCCACACACTGCAAAAAGGGAACTAAAAGTAAGTAAGAATTTCTTGAAATTAGTGTATTTTTCCTTGATTTGAGGAGCTAAATAAGACTATTTGCCAATGGAATGATTATTTTTACCCCTAAAATAAGATAATTAGATATCCTGCACTTGAAATAATATGATGGAGATGAACTGTTCTTATTTTAAGTGCAAACATCTTATTCCATTGGCAAAAAGTCTTATTTAGCTCCTCAAATCAAGGAAAAATACACTAATTTAAAAAAAATTATCTTACTTTTAGTTCCCTTTTTGCAGCCACAGTTACACACTGTAGACTTTCTTGTTTATTTTATTTGTTAATGTCCCGTAAGGGTAAAAGCGCTGCAAGCGGCATCAACATAAATATGTTTAACCTTTATGACCTGTATCTTTACTGCTGAATTTCATGTTTATAGGAGCTGATTGACATCAACCAGCATCATCTGAATGTGATGGGCGTAGGGCATCCTTCTTTAGACACACTGTGCCAGGTTACAGCAGCCAGAGGGCTTCACAGCAAGCTTACAGGAGCAGGGGGAGGAGGCTGTGGCATCACGCTCCTGAGACCAGGTGCTGCACAGTCATGTTTTTTTTTTTTTTTTCCTTTGGTGTCATCACAGTTCACGGTTTAAATATATAATACCTTGTTACATTTGGACACATTTTTTTAACTGGCATATATCATTTTTTACGACTTTTCCGTTACAGTAGGGTTTGGGCTTGTAGATCGAGGAATATACAAGATAATGTGGACCTGTAGGGGAAAAAAAACGTTTGGAACAAGAATTGTAGATAAAAAAAAAATGTCTGGCAGTCCTCAGCTAGGGTTTGAAAGTTGTGACCAGCGTTGTCGCCGTGTGACGTACTAGTCCATGTTTTACTTGTAAAGGATTAACTGCACTACAGTAATTTTGCTATCAAAGTGTTACGGTCTGTCATTGTGCCCTTTTACCCTGTCAGCTGTTAGTTCCCCATAACGGCATGTCGACTGGCCTTACAAGAATCTCATGCTCCTCCATCGAATTATCATGAGAAAATCAGCTGGAGGGTTAATTGGAGAGTAAGGTTATTGGTTTATTCAATCATGCCATCTGCAGAAATCAGGATTTACATTTGCACTGACAGAAAGATAAAAACTAGGGCGAAAAAAAGCTTTTGTTTCTTTCCCCCTAAAAACTTGGATGCAAGCAACACCCAAATTGGCTAATGTGGTCTGGCTGCTGAGCCCCTGCTTTGGGTTGTTCCTTCACATAAACCAACTTCCTGTTGTCTCATAATCCTGGAGCAAAACCTTTTTTCCACCAGGAGACCAAGGTGAGCTACTTGTCCCACAAAACTGCTCTCACCAGCCTTTGTCCGCGTCGCAAATAAGCGAACACACATCCATTTGACATATTCCTGTAAAAAAAAAGAAATAATTGTCCTGAAAACAATAAGTTCAGTTTTCACTGTAAGAGATATCCGCATGTTGCTGTCATCATCTATGTACATGTCCAGATTCGAGGTTATGATTTAAAAAGCTCTCTTGTTGTAGGAAAGTGTAATATATGTGTGTAAAATAACATTTTAGCTTTGACAACTAACTGAAAGGTCGATTCTGGCTTTAAAATGCAACATTGCTGTCATTTTTAGGTTAGAAAATAATACAAAGTGTTTTAGTTCTTGCTTTGGTGCTTCTGGTTCTCTGATAATTTGTTGCCTTCTTACCTTCACTAATCCTCAGATGAAAAAAAGAATAAAAGAAAAACGTTCAAGGTAATTGAGAGGGCTGTTGCAAAACATTCATGCCATGCCTGTTGATATTGTCGATTTTAAGGTATGTTTGTAATTTTAGAAGTCTTCTTACTTTTTTGAATTTCCTGGTATTTATTTAATTGAATTCCTTCCTTCCATTGCTAACCAAACATTCCTCGTGCCTTTGGCTGCAAGATGAGTCCAAATCTTTATCGATTCCTTCCAGTGCAAACAATGAGAGATGTCTTCTTTTCAAGACGACCATGTAGAGAAAAATTCAATTTTAGCCCCCTACTGTATAATTCTACGTTTACGTTTTGGGGAACATTTATTTCATCTTATTTCATCTATTAATACTCCAATGCATCCGCAGTAACCCTTTCAGCCTCTTAGGCTTGCCATTTTTTTTTACAAGCTCCTATTTAATAAATTTACCAAAACCTTTCAGAGGCACTAAATGTTCTGTTAAATTCAGACGCCTCCTCGCTCCCGTTCTCAAATGCAAGGATTATAAGGACAATGCATGATTAACGATTTTACGGAGAGCAGTGCTCGTTCACATTTACATATGTGTCCTCATGCAGGTACTGTACTGAACCAATCAGAAACAAAACCGTGTTCAGTTTTTGTTTATGCCTGCAGCATACGGGATTTTAATAAGTTCTCAATCGCCTAAATGGATTTCCAAATAGTTTATTGGGTTTTGTTCTTTTGTTGTGCTTTTGTTTCTGAATTGCAGCTATTTTAAACCCTTTGATATCTGTCTGCTCTGATGCTTGGTATAATGACGCTCTCGCACACAAGCTGTCGTGTCTTTGTCTGTGGAAGCTAATGCCTGCACCTGGGGACAGACAGTCATGGAGAGAAGAAAGCATGTAATGCATTTTGTACGAATGAAGGGTCTTTGAGGTGTTCCTTGTTTGTCACCAGTGTTTCCACATATTTTTATATCTTTTAACATTAATGCATTTGTGGTTTTTGGTTCTGCACCCTTTTAGTTAAACCCTTAAAAAATTTAATAAAGGACCGGATTAATTCTGTTAAAACCCCTAGTATTGATAAACCGGATCTTTCTGCCACGGCTTTATTTTTGCCACATTTCTTTATCTGTTGGCTGTCGACTCTCTCACACCTGAGCTGTGCATCTCTGCAGCTCTATTATCGAGGTCTTTTCTTCTTTCATGATTAGTTCTTGTTTGGTCTACAGTTGTGCCATGCTCTGTTGGATCTTTGTTTGCATGTTGCTCTTTGAGGTCTTTGAAGCTGGAAGAATAGTTTTGTAACCTAACCCTGCTTTTAAATGTCCCCACATCATCATCCCTGACCCTTCTGTCGTATCCCTTAGTCTACAGGGTGCCTTTTGTTCATTAATGTTCTCTAGGCAGACCTTGTAGAACCGCCATCGTCTGACTTTTCCTGTTTATTGAAATTATTGTGTTTGGTGTTATTTTGTAGAAACTGATTCAACGACCGTCCAGGAGACGGTGAAGGACCTGAGGGACTGTGACTTTGACTGCTGGGAAACGAGTATCGGTGGACCGGGTGTGCAGCAGCACTTCCCCTTCTCTGTTAAAGAGGAAATTCTGGAGGTTTTAAATCGGTACTGAGGCCGACCGGTGGCTGAAGAAGACTGATTCATAACACTGTGGGACCTTTGTTTGCTGGCTCAAAACCTGTGGTATGCTGAACATATAATGGCAACCATAGCAAAAGAACAGAGACATTGTTTACAACTGATCTTCTTGACTGAATTTTATTGTTTTTGATTTTTGATTATGTGTTTTTAACGGACTAATCAACTGCGTCCTTCTGGACCCTGGAGCACAAACACATGCAGTAATACGTCTGTGCACTAGATGGCAGCAGAGTGGCACAAATGCGTAAATCTAATATTTAAATCAGATTATCTTAAAGAGAATAAATCATCAATTCTACAATTTTGACTTGATGTTAAATGCTTGATTTAGTGAATGTGATAAAGCAGTGGGATTTATTTTCATGGAAATATAAGTTACAAAAAAGTTTGTAAATCCAAATGAAGGAATTATTCAGAAAATTGATGCATGTCACATTGATCATATATATATAAAAAAAACATTGTCCAGCAAATCAATGTTTTTTTTTTCGATGTTTAGCATCAGTTTAAAGTAAAAAACCCGCAGCCGCCAGCTCAGTTTGCAGTTTTATGTCTGCAGTAAAAGACTAACAGGTTGTGTTGTTTTGCTAATGAAGGTTGCAGAAAGGAGGACAGCAGGCGTGCGCGGCCTCTCTGGAGGATCTGGATTAGCATCACTGTACTGTGAATAAACAACAAACCGCGTCCCTCCGAGTTGCACGTTTGTGCCGACAGACACACGACAGCTTTTCCAAATTCTCCTCCACTTAGCCGCTCATCCTCCTAAGCGCTGCAAAATATGCTGCAAGTGGCGCAGATGCCGAGGACGGATCTGTCTGGAATGTCCCCCTGGTTTGGGGGAAAAGGTCATTGTGGGAATTGGCCGAAACTGAATATCCATTTCGTTTTATTTATTTATTTGTTTTTGTTTTTTTGAATGTCATGAAGATTGAGGAGTCTAAATCTGGCGGTGTGTGTGTGTGTGTGTGTGTGTGTGTGTGAATAAACTGCATTTGTCACCCCACCCACCCCCTCTCTGCTTCTGCCCCCCTCTGTCCTCTTGAATTGTGTCATCTTTATGTCAGGGCAGCTCCCATGTCAGCGTGCTGCACAGTTGCCCCTAACCCCTGCTGGAATTTAATTACCACTGTGCTTTTCAATGGAAATGGCATTGAGGAGGGTGGGAAGGCAGAATGGGTGAGGGTTGGGGTTGGATGGGGACACGGCGAAGCCAGTTTGATTTGGACCCCCTCTTTATTTTCCCTTTCCTTTTCTTTTAGTCCTTTTACCCGTGTGAGGCACAGATGGTATTTTTCTATATATATATATATATATATATATATATATATATATATATATATATATATATATATCTATCTATATATATATATATATATATATATATATATATATATATATATATATATATATATATATATATATATATATATATATATATATATATATATATGGATGTATCAGTGTCAGTCGCGGCTTCTTTCTGCTCTGATGAATAGAATCTAAGGAGGGCCTGGGATTATTTCAGATAACCGAGGGGGTGAAGGATAAAAAGGGAGAATGTCAGATTTACAGAGATAGCGGAAGAACGGTGAGCTGCCCTTGCAGTGAGGGGAGGGGGGGGGGGGGGTGGCTGGTATGTAAAAATCATTTAACATTTCGGGGTGTTTGAGGGAGTTTTGTCTGTATAAATCTTTGCAAGAGAAACGGGGATGAATAATTCATTTTGTCCAAGCAGGAGGAATGAAATGCTAAATGTGAATTTGCTGAGTGGTCTTGCTCGCTGTGGCACATTCCCTCTGGTCCCTTGTCAACTGGTGAGAGACTTGTCAGGAACCATTAAGACTGAATGCAGAATTAGACCTGGCTGACAAGATATCATGAAGCTCACGTCCGGAGGTTTGGCTAATGGGGATTTTAGTATACAGCTCCATGCATTGTGTGTGCGCGGCTGCATTCGCGGACGTAGATCAGCGTTGGTCTCTGGTTAGGGTTGTGGAGAGTGGCTGCTTTGTGTGTTTTCTGTCATATCTGTGTCTGCGACAGATGAGGAATTGGCCGCAGCGGGGGGATGTTTAGGCAACCGGTCCCTCTCAGCGTTCGCTGGAGCACAATGAGCGAGGCACAGTCAACATCATGAGATCCTCTCTGTCATCATGAGCTGGATGATCCTCCTGGGGCTGTTTGCCCTTTGCTAAGCAGGGGGTTGGCGGCCAGCGTTGGAAGCAGGGGTCTGATTAAGACAGCAGGGTCTGATTTTTTTTTTTTTTTTTTTTACAAGGTTCCTACGCAGTCCGGAGAAGTCTGGGAAATCTAAATATATATGCTTATTTTTCAAGTTTTTATTTCCTGTCCCATTGTCTAAACTTCACCATTCATCCATCCCTCTGCCCATTTGTCCATCTGGCCTTCTATCCATCCATCCAGTGGTTTTATGCAGGTAAAGCCTTAACAAGATAGAAATATGTGCAATACATGTATCAAAGTGTGTGTTTTTGCTAAAAACTACATTCTAAAAGGCATCCGAAAAGGGACTGAGAACTCTTCTGATCTGAGTTGAAATACGGAGTTAAATTTGGACATAAAAATGTGCAGGACCTCTTATTTACTTTGTATCTAATTCAGCTTTGGTTTGACATTCCTCACATTGGGAGACAAAGTTTTTTTTATTTCTTTTGTTTCCTGCTGTTTCTTTAAACCTTGTAGCTTCTGGTTTGGCAAGAGGTTTGGACAGATTTGAAGTTGATCATTGTCAGCAAATGATAAAAGTCTTCATGTTCATTTCTTCAGTCAGGTTCAAATTTGCAATTGGTCTCACTTTAATGTTTTCACACCAGGGGAGAAAGCTGCACATTCAGATTACACTGCTCAAAAGCACTGCACCCAAGATTCAAACCAGATTTCTGTTTTGCTCTGAGACAACATGGATCATCGCCCCACTGCTCAAACCAAAGCAACTTCTACCATGTCCTATATGAACTGCCATTTTAAATGTATATATCTAATTTTACAAGTTTAGTGACTAGAAAAGTATTCTTGCTATTTTAACACTTTTTATCCAGTAATACTCAGAAGCTGCAAGAGTTCCAGCATATTCCAACTTTCAACTTCAAAGTTAAATTAGATCTGAGCTGTTCTTTTCTGCGGGTGGGGAGCACCTAGCTTACTTGCATAAAAGTTAAAAAATGACGGTAGACTTCAATAATGATTACCTAACAGAATTTTCCTGCTTTAATTTTACCCCTTTCTAATTGTCATCGAACGTTATTTGAATTTACATGGAAAAAAAAAAGCTCAAATGAACACCCAAAAACTTTGTCACTGCTGAAGAGGAGAAAAAAAAATTAGCTGAATAATTTTAGTTTTGATCAGCAGAATCAAGCCGGGTCAGAAGGTGGTGTTTCCTGATCTGATACATAACCCACAGTTAACGTCGCTCCAGCTAACTAGAGATGAAGCAGTTTTGGCTCCAGAACTTGGGTCTTTTGTGGGATCCCACAGCAACCAGAGCTAAACAAATGCCTCCTCTGGATATTTATTGTTAATGTTAATATCCTGGTAGGCTCTTTTATATGTTGCCGTACCTTCAAAGTTACCATCACTGCCTAGCAATTTATCAGGTAAAGAAAAAGAAAACGTGCAAGTTTTGAATTGTGGGTTTATTTCATATGTCCCATCATCATCATCCTCATCATCATTGTGTCTCAACTTTACTCCACAACCTCCCTCCCCTCTCCCTCCTGGACTGAGATCCTGCTCTCAGCGTAGCCAAAACATTCAAAATGAGGTTTTAACCTGGAGGATCTGTTATGTCTGGAGCCGGGTTTCTGTTATCCCTCAGACACAGACAGAGCCGCACAATTGTAAATATCTGAAAACGCACGACGCCTCCCCTCCACGTCCCCGTTTTCCATTATGGAATTGTATCATGTCTGAGTATTGATCCTGGAATTGATCCTACCGAGTTGAGGGCATGTGCAACATACTCCGTCATCTCCCAGCACCAGCAGCGGTATGTTTTTTAATTGCAGGCTAAGGCGCTGGGTTTTCATGTTACCTTTGAAAAGCCTCATTGATTTTTATACCACCCTTCATCCTCTCTGTGCTCCGTTTTAAGAGCAAATCCCTTGTGTCAGACTTTCCCCGAATGTAAAAGCGTGAGATCTGCCAGTGCCTTTCACAAGGCTTTCCAGGTGCTATTCAGACACGTTAACGCTCAAGTTTTAGAAGTCAGGCGTGTGGATATTTTTTTCTGCTTAAATAAAACAAAGAGGAAGAAAGGCTTCGCTGCAGTCTGGCAGACTGTGTATCAGTGGGAGCTGCTGAATGTCAGGTTAAACAGAAGCATAATAATTCATTTATATTGGGCTGAAAGAGAACAGAAGACATATCACCTACCACAGTTAGTGGTGCCCTTGGTGTTTTAAAAAAAATAAATTATTGTATTACAGTAGCAAAATCCAACTTATGAAATAAGTAAATTTATTCAGTGGAAAAACAAATGTTCACAAATTCATGTATCTCCTTATCTCCTCCATTAGCTAATAGAGGCCTTTCCAGTAACATGTCTCAAGGCTGGACCAAACAGAGAGTGGACCTTTGACTATTCTTCTTTGCACAATCTCTCAGGACTGAGCTGTCTATAGAAAAATAATGATTTTGGGTCTGAAAAACAATTTTCTGTTGATTCAGCCATATGATTTGGGTTACTATCCTATTGAAAGACATAATAATGTCCCATTTCCAGGTGGATTCCATCAGATTTATATTTAAAATTTGCTCATTTAAAAAAAACAAAAAACTTTCTTTTGAAGAAAAACTGGCCCATGGCATAAATGATCCTTTTCATACTCAACTGTGGGCATGAGGGTCTTGTCCACATGTTCATATTTTGCTTTACACCTACAACCAGCCCTGCAGAGTTTAGCAAACTTTACAAATGTACGTTTGTGAATCCGCTAATGGTGGTTGTGGAGACCTGGCGGCCCCAGGATGCCCGTCTTTGCAACATTGAGCTCTTTCGACTTTTATTTGACCCATCTTACATCCTCCTCACAAGGCATGGTAGCAAGAGATGTTTGGGTTCTCATTTGTCTTACTTCCAGTTTAAAGATCTATTATTATTACTCTGATCATACACATGGTTAAGATTAGGTGAGTCATCTTCTGGTTGCCATTTTCTGACTTATGAAGATCAAAACATATCTGCTTTACTTGAAAGCTATATTCTTTTGTCTTTCCCATTTTGAAGAATGATTATAAGAGGACCCTGTGTCTCGTTATACCTCAGGGAAGCGTTTTGTTATCCATTACCAATTAAAAACTTTGATTAAACCCCCCAAAAAAGCAAAATATAGACTTGAAAGGGTTTGGTAGCATTTTATTCGAAAGGGATTCATAATTTGGGGGAAGAGCAATTATTTCTTCTCATGTTTTTTTTTCCCTTACTGAATAAAAATAATCAAATTATAGGTTGAATTTCTCAGACATTTTCTGTGTGAGATTATATTTGTGCAAAAAAAAAAAAAAAAAAGCTTATTATGCAACCTTGTCAAGGATCATAAATGTCAGGGGAGCTGCATATCCTTATCAATGCAGTCCCCCCCCCCCCCCCCCCCCCCCCCTCCTAGGACCCTGCAAGGACCAACGGGTAAGTTAAAGCTCTGTGTACTTAAAAAAATGCAATTAAAATAGGGATTTATTCTAATATTTACACATATTTACATAAGATACCACTAAGTGTTACAGGTGTTATATTTCCTGGATTTTTAGTATATTGTAATTCAAGCTTTCTCTTATATGAGACCCCATTTCTGTCTCAACTGGAATAATAAAACTATCAGTCTAATATTCCAAACAGGATTTGTTCTTTTTTTTGTGGTTGTTGTTGTTGTTTTTGGCTTTTAACTGAAGCTCAGATACTGGCACAGGAATATATTTAGCGTATGAGCTTCTATAATGCAAAACAAAAACATCCTGAATGAAATTTGATTTGCATTAATTTGAGAAGCTGCTTATCTAACATTCATACTATGAACTCGCTTTGAATTTGAAATAGGTCCTCATAATTTCCCTGGGATTGCAGCCAATTTATCGGATTCAACCCACCCCACCCCCCCACCCCCCACTTCCCTCAGCGGCTCAGAGCAGGATGATCTCGAAATGTTATCACGTGACAACATGTGATTGATGGACCATTAAAATGTCAGCCAGATGTACTTAAAACTGCGGCTTTTAGGTTGATAAATCATGACCCAAATGGATACATAAAGCTGTTAGAAACAAATATTCCCATCTAGAGCTATCTGCAGTCAGATAGTAATGGACGTTAAATCTGATGGTCTGTCTGACTGTATGTTTCTTCACATTTTCCTCCCTCTCCCTGTGCAGTGCACAGTGTGACTGGACCGCTGCAGCCTTATAATTGCAAAGAAACAGGTAGGAGTGTTCATAATTCATCTGCTGCATTGGTGATAACATCTAATAATCTGAAAGCATGGCAAAATTGGTATCTCGTTGCTCATGCATTATGAATGAGTCACTGATTGCTTTTTTGCATAGATTAGCAATCATTTCACAGAAATCTCTCTCACACACAGACAAAAAAAAAAAATGTACCAGGATGGTTTTGGCTCTTTTTCCCGAGGAGCTTAAGCGCCAAATCATGCAGCTTTTTAACATAAAAGATCAGGTGATACCACTGTCCCCTCTTGCCCCTTCTCCATCTTCTGCTTTCTGATTTATTTCTCTATGCATATCATCACGGGGAAGATAAGTGCAATTTTCAGCCCACTTTGAGACTGATTGCTCACTTAGAGAATATATTCAGCATCTACAGCGTTATTGTGTTTGGAGCCAAGCGGCTAAGTACCACTAAAATTCTCGGGCATCCTAAGTGTCCATTTGATGATTTTGAACCAGAGGCAAGTCTGCGGAGAGGCATGTGTGGATTTCTGTGACCTCTGCCTCTCCTGACTTGTAGCCACAGGTTGGCGTAACACATAAGGGGGGCCTATGGTCTACCGGTTAGGGAAATTGTCCTGTGAGGTTTACATACTTCCCCTGTTTCCTGTCAGGCAAATAACCTGCCTCACATTCACAACGATCCATATCACACAGATCCTGTCAGACAACTAAAACAGAGCAGGATGCGTGACTCAGTTTTAACCACTTTCCATGCTGAAAACCTACGCTGTATTAGTTCTCCAACAGCTGTTTTGTCTTGCAGTTTTATATCTTTACGCAAGGCTAAGGTAATTCAGTGTTTTAAAGGAAAATTAAGAAAAAAAGGATACAAAAAAAAAATTAAGACAACAAATGCATTAAAAGAATAATAGAAAAGAGTTAAGCGTTACACAAATGAAAGACATAATAATAAAAACTGAAAAAAGTTGCATTAAACATTTTTTTTTTCCCTATCCTGATTTAAAGGAGCCAACAGTTTCTATGTATCTCTCTGGAGTTTTTAAACCAAATGCTGCCTCCCCTTATTTGGTTCTAGTCTTTGTAACTCTGAGTAAACAGGTCTCTGAAAACCTGAAGGGTCCAGATAGTTTGTTCCTGACCAACAACTGAAAAGTATGTCGGCACAAAAACCCTTCAGAGATTTTTAAACTAAAAACGGGAATAGTAACTGATTTAGGGACTGATGCGAAATGATGCATTCTCTAGTTCAGATCCTGATTCTGACCGGAGCATTTTGAGCTGCAGGGGCCTAATGTTAAAATGCACAAATAAAATAAACAGTCAAAGTACGAGCATGCATCAGTTTTTCTCTCTTATTTAACAAGATGCTCTTTTTCCTGGCCTCATTTTATGATGGTAGTGGGACTACAGTGAAGAGCACTGGAAGAGATCTGGACTGTATGTTAATGTTAAATTTTAGACCTTTGTTTATAACATCACCTAGATTTCTTGCTGATTTTAATTTTGTATTTTTTAGGCCCGAAACAGTGACTTTTGCCTTTTTTTATTTACTTACCCATCGACTCAGTGACTGTGAGGGAACATGGTCATTTGATGGCACGGATATATAAAGTAGTGTTTCATCAGTATGACAGATGCTGTAACACCCCATAATCAGGGAAGCATATAGATATTAAATGAAAACAGCTCAAAACAGGAGCCTTGAGAAACTTAAAACTGCAAAATGCTCTATTGTCTCTAGCCTCAATTAGTCTAGTTAGGTCCTGATCTCCTACTTTGCCTATTTCATACCATTGGAATGACTTTTGTTTTGCATGAATTTACTTGCAAAAAGGGAACTAAAAGTAAGTAAGGTTTTTTTTTTTAAATGAGTGTATTTGTCCTTGATTTGAGCAGACAAATAAAATTATCTGCCAGTGGAATGAGTATTTAGACCCCAAAAATAAGATAATTAGATATACTGCACTTGAAATAAGATGATGGAGATGAGTTGTTCCTAAGTGCAACAATCGTGTTCTATTGGCAGATCATTAAACTTGCATGCTCAAATCAAGGACAAATATATTCATTTCCAGAAGGTTTTATATACTTTTAGTTCCCTTTTTTGCAGTTAAGAAGATTCTGATCCATCATTGTATTGATATAATGGACAGACTGGTGACTGTCCCCTGCAGAGAAATGTAATGTTCTGTGTGATCAGCATACATATAGGAAGATATATTGTAATACACTATAACCTGAGCTAGGAGTAACAATTAGATATTGAATAAAAGTGTTCTGAGAATGGATCCTTGAGGAGCCCCATGTATAGTACCCTTTTCTTTACTCAAAATTACAATTGCCCAGAGACACAATGTAGTCTTGGTCCAATGAGGAAGAGCTGAACCAATCTATCGCAGTACCGATAGATTGATAGATCCAAACACTGTTTTCTAGCTTATCAGTGTGTTTTTTTTTATGATCCAACTCTTTCCAAGGCAACCCAGAAGACCATTTTAGAATTATGAGTTCTATTTCTTGTTGAAGACTGAATAATAAAAGAAAAGCGTGAGCATGCAGCAGTTGTTTGCTTGTGGGGACACCCGGGCCGCGTCTCCCAGCATAACCCCTGGCCTTTACCCCCCAGACGGGCAGTCACAGGCCCTGTGGAGGTTGGTGCCCTCTGCCTGACAGCCCGTCACTGTGCTCTGGTGGTGATTTTTTTTTTTTTCTTTTTCCCGTCTGCAGGAGATAGTGTCTGATTGGGAGCAGTGTGTGAATAGCCCTGTCACACTCGATAAGCCAGCAAGACGACCTGTGACGGGGACATATGGCATGTTTGACAGGGAGAGAGGGTGCGAATCGCACTGAATGATAAAATGCTGTTTTTCCCCCTTCGGCAATGTCATGCTTTCAGGCAAGCGTGTGGACCATCGCTCACTCAAGCAGCTGACTCTGGCCTCCTTGTGACATCTCCTTCAAGGTCCCGGGTTTCTCTGCATCGCGCCTGGACAATTCTGACAATGTGAGCTTTTTCTGCTCACAGCTGCTCCGTTTGCTTGTCTGTGTGGGAGACATAATTGGATATCAGTTTAGTTTAGCGAGGGAGGCTGGGAAATTCATCTTTAAGAGCTTGTGTGTCAGAGCTCCTCCAAAAGCTCTCCAGCACTGCAGCCCTCCCTCCAGTCTCTTCTTAGCCTGTCACACTGTTGATTAATACAAACACACACACACACACACACACACACACTGTCTCATCGAACAACCCTAATTGATGGGCCCTGCCTCTTCAGGACCCAGATTTATTTAAAGAGGCCACGAACTCTGAGCCAAGGAGACGAGAGGGAGACGAAGGCAAGTCGGCTCGGGTTGAAATTATTGAGTTTGATCTGCACGCCTTTCATCCTTACTGTCACAGCCGGGTCCTGACTCCTACTGTCGCAGCCTCGACTCCCATCCTGTCAAGTGTCACGTTGTCAGCGTTTGCGGCCGTGACGGACAGCCCAGGTGTGGCACTCAGGGTTCAGTGCACCATCAGGCGCCTCCGCTCTGGTCCCCAGTGGTTCGGAGTCAGAGAGACAGCACAGTCCAGTAACCCCCTCTCAAACCCAGCATGTCTCGCTCCCCGGGGAGTCCACTTTCTGTGTCCACTGGGCCAGAACCTAAAAGCTCCCAGCCAGTGGTCACATAATCCCACTTTCACTCTGAATGCTAATTATAACACTTCAACCGCTGCGGCGCTTCTTCCATTAAAATAACTATTTCTGTCACTTCTTTCCCCCCGAGAGGAAAGAAGGCTCGTCCTCAGAATTCAGTGATTGGTGCTGATGAAGAGGACGATATGAGCACCGTATTTGATTACTCTAAAAGCTGCCATGATGAACAGGGGGAAAATTATTACTGGGCTCTTCAGTGCTTTAATGCATATTTAGGCTTACAGGTAGTTTTCTGGTCTTGAAGCTTGCAAACCTGATTTTTTTTTACTCTAGCATGCTGCTGCTTTTATTACAATATTCTAACTAGTTAATGGTTAATGCCAACAAGCAGAATAAATCCACTTTCAAAGGGAGAATCTGCTACTTGTTTTACTTGTAGCTTGATTTGGCATCTAATAATTGTAAAAACAATCCTGTTTTTTGCCCAATTAAAATTCTCTTATGTTGCCTTGGTGGATAGCTTATTATTAGGTATGTCTTTAATGTATCAATTTAAAATGTAAATATTTTAATTAGATTTCCTTTTTTACCTTTATTTATACAGAAACATTTTATCACAGCATTGAATCTCAATTCTAAAGGAGTCCTTATTCAAACAAACAGGCTGTTAAGAAAGGCCACACAATGTATACAACACAGCAATTGGAAATATCAAGATAAAGCAAGAGACACAAGCAAAGAAAGCATTAAAAGCAGGACTAGCCATCTAGCAATGTTTCTTTTATCCTTGTGCTTCAGATTCATTCAAATCTTTCAGTTTGGTTAAGCTCTGCAGCCTCATTTCCTGTAGTAGGGCATCCTGGGCCATTTTCTCAATTTCCATAGAAGATAATACTTTGTGGTTACTTTCTCAGTTAACCACAAAGTATTACGTGCAGTGGTGGGTAGGATGTTTGCATCCTGTGATGAGTCTTACAGATTCTTGATAAACGGACTACAACACTTTTCTAGGTTTGTTTTCTATCTTGTCAAACTTCCTGGCAGTCCAGACAGATGGCCTCACATAGGCTGCGTCACACAACAGGCAAATTCGAAATTTACAAAATAAGAATAAAATAAAAATACCGTACAGTTATTGTAAATCTAGCTGCTGGCTGGTTGCACTAACCACAGGTCATCGCTATGTCACTTCCTCCACCCATGAAATCTGTTGCCCGAAGTCAGCCGATGTCATTATAAGGTTGAAAATCACAGCAGTGGAAATGAATTGTCACAGAAATGTCAAAAGTTGCTTTACTTTACTTTTTGTAAATTAAACCTGCACTGTAATTTGTCTTTCATAAATAACTGTAAATTATTTGCTATTCTCTTACTTTTGAGACGCCATGTTTATTTTTCGTTATCATGATTTTGACCTTCATATTTTTTTTAGTGTCTCTATTACAACTACTTGCTGTTCTTGCATACATATGAACAATGTGGGCATTTTTATTTAATATTTAGAATTGTGATGCATTCCTATGTGAAAAGAGCTGCTCTTTCACTGGATGCAAAGATACAATAAGCCAGGACCCTCACTCATTAGCGCTGCTTGCGACATTCTTCATGTTGCTTTCTTCTTTCTAAAGGCCCAAATAATAGTATAGCATGGTTACCATGCCAAATGCTAAAGTGATCTCAGCTTTGCTGTCCGTGATTGCCCTGCTGCCATGCCAAAATGTTAAAGAAGGGGGTCAATCATAAACTCCTTGTTGGTTAATCAGCTGAGAACCCTCAGCGATGCAAGACATTTTTACTCAAGTAAAACATTTTCACAGATTAGGTCGTGTTTTCCGTCATGCATTTTCCTCAAAAATTATAGGGCTAGCTGGTGCTACAATGTTCATAAATATGCATTGATGTTTGTAGGAACACTACAAACACAAAAGTCATCATTTTTGCATGATTGCATTCAAATGCAGGAGGGAGCTATTATTTGGAAAGCAAATAAGGCAGCAAATGCTTTGATTTGCTAACTATATATATATATATATATATATATATATATATATATATATATATATATATATATATATATAGAGAGAGAGAGAGAGAGAGAGAGAGAGAGAGAGAGAGAGAGAGAGAGTGTGTCAAAAAGTAATAAAACAATTAGATATTTAATGTGTTCTATGGTTTGTTTTTAGTATATTTATATTTTCAGAGCGCCACTGTGCAAGTTTTGACCCAAGTATTAGCTTAATTTGAGATACATTAAATTATTTTTCAGGTCAATATGCAGCACTTGGTGTGTATAGATGCTCCGTGTGGGCCACCCTTCTCAAAAATTTGCCTATGTAACGTGATAGGGCTGGATCCGTTGCTAGTGAGTAGTGTGCCCACTAGGTCACATGGCCCATTCTAGCTTACGGCACTCTGAGCTCAGACTTACGTAAGGTCAAAACAAAGCAGACATGATACTCACCTGATCAGACGTCTTTTTGGTTGTCTGGTGTAGGATTTAATCAAAAAGGGTGATTGTGGCCTCGTCTTTACAAGTAACTCCATAACTTCTTAATCTGCTGGTCCAAACTGATCTGCTATCAGATTCCAAAAGACGCAGGGAGACTGTTTAATTTTGCGACAGTGCAGTGTTGCCGGTGGCCTTCAGGTCGCTATACCTGGAAGGTATAGGTCTAGTGGATAAATTTTGCAAGTTGCTGCTTGAACATGATTACTTTATGACAGGGATGTGCCATAGTGAAAAGCATATGAGGGCCAAAAAAATTTATATAAAGAAACAAAAAAGTTCTGAAAAAGGACAAATGACTTTAGCGAAAACAAGCAAAAAGTCACTGATAATAAGCAGACTGTGCAACACTGAAGCTCACATGAACACCCCTCATTGATTGTATGACATTTTAAGGCTGCTGAGAGAAAGCCAAATAAATGTATGCTACCTGCACAGATGCTGCAGTCGCTGGTTTCAGGTCTGGACGTTCAAGTGTTGGCTCCTTAAGACTGAGGAAATGTAGAGACTACACTTAGGTGTCCTACGTCAGATTCCAAGTCCTCTGGGTTACAAGCTCGTATCCAACACTGACATTTCTCTGCAATCCTCCAGGGTTGTGGCAAATCATGGGGGAAAAAAACACCTCCCTTCATATGATCATAATCATCAGATCACGAATCACTCCAGCAGATACCAAGCGATGTTTTGTTGTTGCCATATTCAGGGCAGATCTGTTCACTATTTGACTCATACAAGTAAACTATTCCAGCATTACCCCTCTGGTTGTACGGCCACAAGATGGCAGCGACAAATGCGTCTAAATTTAGTTATTTGATGTCATTTGAGGAATGTCCTATTCAACATTCAATTAAATAGGGTATTCACTAAAATCACTGCAGGAGCTGCCAATGGCCTCCAGGACGCACTTTGGACACATCTACTTTACAAAAACATAATAAAATGGGAATTAAATTTAATGCATTTTTTCCTCAGAGAGGGACTGAACTTCATCAGCCTTTCTGGTATCTCCCACAGTCTCACTCTCTCTCTCTCTCTCTCTCTCTCTCTCTCTCTCTCTCTCTCTCTCTCTCTCTCTCTCGCTCTTTTGCAGCCTTAAGAAATTACAGACATGTTGCAAAAGAGTTTCTTTTTAAATAGCTTTTCTACTTCTTCTGAGTGTAGTGTAAATCCCCCTCACTGACACTAAAAATGACTAACTTTAAATTAATTCACTTTACTCCCCACCAAAGACCATTAGCACAACCTAGTAGCACTTGGTTATGTCGTTTTCTCCATTCACTGATCTGCAAAATGTCAGATTTTTGAGTTTCCCATTGGTTGGTCGCCACCGGTCAGAGCCTATCACGGTGCACGTCGGCTGATCCTGGTCACCTTTTTCTCTCTGCGTATAATTTAAAATGCTCCTTGAAGATGATACATTGCATACATTCTCTAACCCCCAGTCGGTCGAGGCAGATGACCGTTCATACTGGTTCTGCTGGAGGTTTTCCTTCCCGTTAATAGGGAGTTTTTATTTCCACTGTTGCTTCATGCTTGCTCAGTATGAGGGATTGCTGCAAAGCCATGGACAATGCAGACGGCTCTCCCTGTGGCTCTACGCTTCTCCAGGAGTGAATGCTGCTTGTCGGGACTTTGATGCAATCAACTGCTGGTTCCCTTATATAGGACATTTTGGACCAATCTGTATAATCTGACCCAATCTGTATAATCTGAATTTGACTTTGTAAAGTGCCTTGAGATGACATGTTTCATGAATTGGCGCTATATAAATAAAATTGAATTGAATTGAATTACACAAACATTTATTTGATTGGCTTCTAAACCACTGCTGCCTGGAACCATTTTTAAGACACACAGCTGATATATGTGTTTTTAAATGCCCCGTGTAGAGTGAAAAATCAAAGAAAGTGGCCTTCAAGGATAAGTTGTGTTTTATTCAGACATTATCCTAGAAGATTACAGGGATGGATGGTGTTACAACAATATTTATAAATATGCATTAAGCTTTGTGGTTGATTGCATTCAAATAAAGTAGGATTGTATTATTTGGAGAGAGCAATTTTAAGGCAGCACATGTTTTGATTAACCACCCAAAATTGTGACCTTGTAAGAGATTGCTCCTATAAGTCATAAAATACCTGAGCTATTCTGTTGGTTGCTTGAAGATTTGGTTTATTTAACATTTGACCTTAGATTCTTTTCATGCAGTCTGTTCATAGAGTCTGTGGAGGTTGTTTTGTGAAACACAAATGTTTGAAGCTAGGGGATGTGGTGCCTTGCAAAAGTATTCCCCCCACTCGGCATTTTTCATGTTCTCCTGCCTCACAGCCTGGAATTAAAAGGTATTGTGAGTCTGCACCATTTCATTTACAGAACATGCCTACAACTTTGAAGATGTGTTGTTTTGTTTATTGTGAAGCACACAACAAACAGGACAAAATAACAGAAATGTTCAGTGAACTGTTCACCCTCCCTGAATTCAGTGCTTTGTTCCACCTTTTACTAGCCTCGTGAGACCATCCTGATCTCGCGAGCTTTCAAGGTTTCACTTGCAGATCAGTCTGGCTACTTTCCGTTAAAGAAAATTTGGAGCAGTTCACCAAACGAACGTCCAATCAGCGTTGGCTTTGAGGCGGGTTGAGGTGTGACGCAACGGGAAGCGCGACAGTTCAGTCTAAAGAAGATGGCGGCTTCAGCCGATGAAACTAGCGTTAGCGTGGCTATCGAGTAAGTTTTACTTGAGGTGAGGGGTTGGTTTATTTGGCCCGACTATCACCAACATAGACCAATCAGCTAACCAGTATTTTCGCCCCTTCCCAAAATTACTTCAACGGAAGGTTTCCAGATGGATATGCGGAGCAAATCCATCTGGCGGAGTCAGGTAAACCTTTTACAGCAATTTCAGCTGCAACTGGCTTTGAATAAGTCTTTATGAGCTCGCTACATCTTGCCACTGTGACGTTGGTCCATTCTCAAGGCAAGACTACTTCTCCAGCTTCTTCATGTTGGATGGATTTCACATGTAAATACTAACCTTCAAGTCTTACCACAGGTTCTGAACTGGACTGAGGTAAGGACTTTGACTAGGCCACTCCAACACATTTAAACTTTTCATAAACCACTGTAGTGTTACTTTAGCAGTATGCTAAAGTAACATTGTCTTGATGTAGGATGAACCTCCATTCCAGTCTCTAATCACAAGTAGACAGATTTTGCTCAAGAACATTCCTGTATTTAGCTCCATCTTTCCCTTGATTTACACCAGTTTCACATCATGATCCTGCCACCACCATGTATCATTGTCGGGATGGTGTTCTTGGGATGATGGGATGTGTTGGGTTTGCAGCAGACTCAGTGTTTTCCTTGGTGACCAAGAACTTCAACTTTAGTCTCATCTGACCAGAGCTCCTCCTTCCAAACATTTGGGGAGTTATCCACATGACTTTTAGCTACTCAATACAAGCTTTTTTCTTATTTTGAACCTCTTATAATGCTTTTTTTTCTGGTCACTCTTGCATAAAGCCCAGCTCTATGGAGTGTACAACTTAATTTGGTCCTATAGACAGATCGTCCAGTCTCTGCTGTGGAGCTCTGCAGCTGCTTCAGGGTTACCTTTGGTCTCTGTGCTGCCTCTCTGATTAATGCCCCCCCTGGACCGGTCTGTGAGTTTTGGTGGTCGGCTCTCTCCTGGCAGGTCTGCTATGGTACCATGTACTTTGCATTTGCAGAAGATAGCTTAAAATCCCTTTGACACTTTTCCTAAAAGGTTTGCCAAGAGCTCAGTTTGGTGTTGGTTATCACTTGTTTGTGAGCTAAAAATACAACAATTTTATGTTGAATCTTTTCTTCTGTTGTTTTTGTGGCTTTTATTAAAGCTTCACTAATAAAATTGGGGCGATAGCAAGGAGGCCCTCCAACCTCAAAGAATCAGAGATGTATAAAAGAAATCATCAAAATCCAATGCAAACATGTAGAACCCTAGTCAGCAAGAAGGGTTTGAATATTGTACTACAAATAAACAAAACTCTTGATAACCGAGAAGAGAAAGTGAAACTGAGAAAGTCGGATGTTTCAATGCAATAACACAAGGGCAAAACGTTTGAAAAGCAACCCCAGGTGAACCCTTCATTGTGTTTTTGTGGATTTTACATGCTTTTAAACCAACTGACAGTTTACAAAAAAAAACAAAAAAAAAAACATGATCACTTTTCGATTAACTTTTAAAAATGGAAAGCAATGTATAAATCTTTTCCGTCAGAGAAGGACTCCTGTGCTGCATATGCACTTGTTCTTTGAGGACTTTTATGTAATCCAGAGACAGTTTTCCCTGCCTATGTTGCTCTGGATGGGCTTCTGATGTTTCCATGAAATGTGTAACAGAAAGAAAAGAGAAAAAGTCCCGACCGCTGAGATTAAACAGCGAAGTGTACGTGCCTCTCATCTGCAGTCATCAGGGCATCAACACTGATGAGCGTGGTCAGGGTCACAGCACTTAACTCTCCGAAGGAGGGCCGGTGCTTGTAATCACATATTATGTATGATCTCTCATTCAAGTGGAGCTGACATTGGGCACATGCAAATGATTTTAGCAGACTGAGACACTCTGGGAGTTTTGCTCTTTGCGTGCTTGCTGTAAGGTCTGATTTCTGTATATAAGGAGTAAGAAAATGTAGGCATTTTGGCTGGAGCTAGCTTAGCATGTTGGCTGTAATGCCCTAATGTTCATTTTGTCTCTCTTCTGCAGGGCAGAAATTAAACCCATGGGGATCATGCAGTAGCTGCTGCCCCTCTCCTTGCTGTCTCTCCCCCTTTGTAATTAAGAGCAACATTTCGAGTTAGATTATAGGGAGACCCATCGTGCCGCTGAACTGACCTGGCTGATTAATAAAAGGCAGCTAATTTCAGAGCAGGAAGGCAGCGCTCCAAAATGGCTCCTAATTACACATTAGGAGTGTGAAAGGCTCCTGCTGCTGCCGGCCTCCATCCTCCACCCAACCCGCTGCCCCTCCCCAGCCGGGCGGCGAGCGAGGGCCCACCAGCACATTAACGCCGCTCCCGGGAGTGCCTAATTCCAGCCAACCCGTCGTCACAATCAGTGGCAGATGTCAGGAATCGAAGATGATGAATTATGAATATCCCGGAGATGTGGATGGATAGGGCACTGGTAATAGAGGAAAGGATTCTTCTTCTTCCTTTTTTTTCCCCCTCCAAGGCCATTTTGGGCAGTCAAATAGGCAGACAAATTCAGGGGGAATGTGCCGTGGTTAGAGTGATTGATTTCTATTTGTCATTATAAATGGTCTCCCGACTGAAATTGGATGTTTTAGTGAAGTCGTCAAGGACTTTATGAGTTGGAGGGGCTTGTCTGGCAGTGTAGGGCATGTGTCTAACTGTGATAGTAGTAATGACTTCCTCTTCCTTTCCCCTGGGTGGTCAACTCAAGGGCCCAGGCAGCTGGGAAAGGATGTCCCAGAGAGGGCAACATGAACCTCTCAGTGCACGGGATTTGCATGGCCTGATGATTACAGCTAAAATGGAGGAGGTGTGGAGAGGGTACGGCAGGGGGCGGAAAGCGATGACAGTGACAGCTGCTGAAAAGGAGGACAGGAAATGGAGAACGGTTGTTTTCGTTGCCACTGAACCACGTCGACAGAGATGATGAAAATGTTGTGATGGGGTAAAAAGAACAACCAGGCTTCCTATTGCTTCAGGTTTCTTTTTTTTCTTTGTTCTGGAAGGTGTGGGTTTTAGTCAAATTAGCTTGCAAAAGTATTCACAACCCTCTAACTTTTCCTACATTTCTGTTGGGCTTGTATCTGAAAAGTGTGCCGTGTGTTTGTATTTAGACCCACGGAGTCAATACTTGGTGGGAAAAACCTTTACTGCAACTCTTGCAGCAGGTTTTTGGGGATATGTGTCCACCAGCTTTAGCATCTAAAGCAGGGGATCACTAATTTGGTTCCCGCGGGCACCAAGTTAGTGATCCACATGCCGTGCTCATGATCCTGTTCTAAAAAAAAGAAGCACAATCCACCTTTGAGCTGGATCTAAAACTTTATTTTATTCCATTACTCTTGTTTGATGACACATGCATTTATATGATTTTAAAAATGACAATATCTATAACAAAGCATGAAAACTGTGTTTATTTTACATAAAGTTAAGATGAACTCTGACTCTTCTAGTTCAAACGTCAGTAATGGTAGCCCTTTGTATAACACACCACCAATGAAGTAGCTCTCAGTTTCAAAAAGGTTGGTGACCCCTGGTCTAAAGTCTGACTGTTTTGCCCATTCCTATCTCTTTGGCTTGCAAAATATTTCAAAGTTTGTCAGACTAGATGGAGATCATATGTAAACATACATTTAAAAGTTTTACCCCAGATTCTTCAATAGATGTAGATCTGGACTTTCCAACACGTGAATCTGCTTGGATCTAAACCCATTCATTGTCCTTCCGGCTCTGTTCCACTCCGGTGCGAACGCTGCACCCATTATAATCAGTGAGAGCATTTACACAGCCTCTGCTAGGTGGCACAGGGCCACGAGTGCAGGTGACCAGTCATGTCTGCCGGAGCCAGGCCGCCACACCAAGAGGAGACTGAACAATCAATCAATCAATCAATCAATCAATCAATCAATCAATCAATCAATCAATCAGTCAGTCAGTCAGTCAGTCAGTCAGTCAGTCAGTCAGTCAGTCTATAATTGCATACATTAAATCATTTAAATCAATTGCTGAGCTATATACATTAACTTAGGTAATCAAAACCTGATGGCTAAACATTAAATGCACCAAAATAAGGAACAAATACAGCTTCTCTGTGCTCAGTGTATCAACCCATTGTAGAACACAACCCGTAATGTCTGAATGTAAAAAGTGAAGCAGTTTGAATTGTTTCTACTTCCACAGGATGAGTTGTTTTGATTCATCACTGGTCTGCGTCTGCTTCTTGGAGCACCTCTAGGCTCTGCAGCGAAATAGAGAGCTGCCAGTGTAAATCCAGGAGCAAATGGCAGCGGACGCTGAACTGGTAGCAGAGCTGGAAACAGTGTGAACTGGGGGTTAGGTGTACTGAAATGACTAATTGGGTAATTTCTAAAGCTCGTTGGCTGCAATGGTTTTAATTTAAGGAAATCAAAGCATAGTGGGCTTGATACAAATGCATGCCACACATTTCAGATTTTTATTTGAAAACCAAATAAAACAAATGCTTTGTGTTGGTCTGGCACATAATGCTCACAGTAAAATTCCTCAAAGTTTCTGCTTGTAATGTGACAGAATGTGAAAATGTTAAAAGGTAATACGAAGTACACAAGGCACTGTAGTCAGTACCAGGAAAGTTGATCATTTGTTGCTGTGTTGTGACAGTGATGGAGCGCGTTTCCCTGCCGTAACTGATGTCAAACCGAAGCTGTGCTCAATTATCGACTGACCATCTCAGCGATGAGCTGGCTGCGGCTGGATGCGCGTACACCTGGACATCTGTTGAGGAAGGGGGTGGGTCGTCGCAGCCATGAAGAGGTTTGGGCCTGGGGCACGCTGCCAGGACAGACTTGACCTTGCCGCCTGCAGTACATTTCCTCAGCCTTCCTGCCATTCATTACCACACCGTGATCATCAGCTCTCTCCGTGCAAGAAAGATATGAGCCTCCATATCTTTCACAGTCATGGACTTCCTAATAGCCCTGCTACAGGCCAATGAAATTTAGCCCTAAAACGGCTGCGGGGGGGAGCTCAAAAGAAATTGGCCTTGCCTGTCATTTGCAGATGGCAAGCTTAAAATTTAATATCAATCTAGATCATTTGCTCTGCCCTATTCCGACATTTACTGCAATTCTCTGGCTTTGTCAGAGGGGAGCTAAAAAAAAAAAATACAAAAAAACGAATGCTTAAAATGTTTTGAATCCATAATTTACAACATCAAAGGTAAACATCAGCCCCTTGTCCACAGCAGAGGATCAAGTGTATATTATTTTAGATCCCTCCAGCTCTCTATGTGGCGGTATTGATGTAATTTCAACCCATTTTCCTGATGAGTGCCTCTGTTCTGACGCCCACGCCGCTTCTCATAATCGCAGCGGTCAGCATATAAGTGGGCTCTCCAGCAGCAACTCAGCAATATTGAAAAGTGAAAATCTATTCATCAACATGTTTTCCCATTAACCACATCTGATTGCGGAGTGGAATCCCCAATAGGGTTGAGTCATTACTTTCAGTAAAATAACTCCATTAAATAAGAGCGAACACAAAGCTGTCCCCCCACGTGTGCCCCCCCCCCCCCCCCCCCCCCCCCTCCGAGCTGCGGCCCTACCTGCTGTCTCGCTCAACTATTGGTTCTCAAACACTAATACTGTCTGCCAGTTCACCCCAGCACTGATTTGTGAGGAGACCTGGGGTGATCATTTCTCCCCCCCCCTTTTTTTTTTTTTTCTTCCTCCCCTCAGGTGACACTGTGAAATATATTTTGTGTGCCCTTTCACTTCAGACGAGCTCTGTGTGGAGGAAGCCCAGAGGAGACTAATGAGGTAGCACAGGGGTATGGCTCCGTCTGCTTCCATGCCTCATTTTTCTTGATTTCAGCCGCACCAGCGTCGGCGTGGGCTCCTGCTGGTCAGGTGATGGCGGTGCCAGCTGGTGCATCCAGCTCGGACGGACAGCGATTCATTTCCCCCAGCTGGTGATTTATGGCGTGCCAGAGCAGCGAGAAGCTGGCGTGCGTGGCACCGGGCCTCCTGAGTTAGTGCACTGTCCGGCCCCGTCATGCTTTACCACACAGCGGGCTGGACCGCCTAATTTACGCTCGCAGACAGTCACATATATCACACGCCGTCAGGCCAATGAAGATTGGTGGTGTTTGAAAGGGTCCGTGTACGCGGTCGCAATTTTTTTGCCCACGTGTTACTCCCCTGACCCGCGTTGCATCATAGAATATTTTCTTTGCTCTCATGCTTCGTTCCTGCACCCCTTTGTCTCCTTTCTCTTACTGTCGCCCCTTTTTCTCAGCGTGTAGACCTAATGTGAAGTGACTGCGTCAGAGGGAGGCCCTCTCTCACTGGTCGGGCTCCTGAGGACTTTGCCCTTCTGTTCAGGGAAACCGGGGGAGGTCACAGTAGGTAGCTCCCTGGAGCCATGGCGTATTAATGCCTGGCCTGACCTCGGTGATAAGAAGGAAGCTTCGGGTGCATGTTTGATTCATGAGTCCGTCCTCAGTGGGCCCCTTGGGGGCTTTTTTCCACTGCTGTCCTTTTCCTGGCAGGGTGGAGGGTTGCTGCAGGGGAGATCAGTCCTGTCTGTCACAGAGAGTCCGGGGCATGAAAAAAAGGCACAGGGCTGGGACTGGGCCAGAGCACACAGATCTGCCCCCCGTGTTGGACACTAGCGATGACTTAATGGTGGCTGGTGATGTGACAGCCAAGTGTTGAGGGATATTAGGAGAGATATCCGTGATGGGAACTGACATCATGAGCACCTCACCTGCCTGAAGAAGTATTTCTCTTTTTTTTTTTCCAGGTGTGGAATGGAAAAGTAAATCTAAAGGGCACCTGGCAGCTCCATGGCTTTTTTTTTCTCTCTCTCTTTGTATTTTACATTTTCAACCCATTTAAAACACTCGACGTCTCCGAAGGCTTCAAAAAGATGAGTTTCAACGGCTCAGTTTGGATGAAATGTGGGGTTTATGAGAGTAAGCTGATGCAGTTTCAGTTCAAGCTGATATCTCTAGGTTTTCTTCCAGGATTCCTCCATCCAGCCTCCCTTCACCTCCGACCAGCTTCGCTGTACCATGATGCTGCCATGTTGACGTGTCACAGCGGGATGGTGTGTTCATGGTGATTTGTTGTTTATTTTCTGCCACACAGAGATTTTTAAGTAGGTAAAAAAAATTATTATTAGTTTCAGGTGAGAAAAACACCTTTTTCAACAAATTTGCCATTTCCTCTATATGGCTTGTGATGAACAACAAATGGGAATTGCTACTGACGATTGCGCTCTTCCATAAAGGCCAGCTTTGTATAGTTCACAACTTTTAGTTGTCCTGTCAACAGATCCCCACACCTGAGCTCTGTACCGCTGTAGCTCCTCCAGAGTAACAATAAGGCCTCCTGTTGGATTGCTTAAAGGAGGGTGGTGTTGAGGGATATCAGAACAAGTATTTGTGACATCATGAGTACCTCACCTGAATGAAGGAGGGTTTTATATTTTCAAGAGTGGAATGAGAAAGTGAGCTTGAAGGCCACTTGGCAGCTTCATAGTTTTTTACACATTTTCAACCTGTTTAAAATGCCAGATGTCTCTGGGAGCTCGAAAAAGATGAGTTTAGATGGCTCAGTTCGGGCGAAAGATGGGGTTTGTGGGAGTAAGCCGACACAGTTTCAGTTCCAGCGCATATCTCCAAATTATATCCTCTGGAGTTTGGTTAGGGATTACTTTTCTCTAATCCTGACAAATGCGACAGAGTGAGGCACATCTCTGACAACAGAGCAACAACTCCACAGACTGAGATGACCACGGTGATGGGGTTGAATAAACGCAGGGTGCAGGATGTTCTCCGCAGAGAATAAAAATGAAGCTCATCCTGCATTAAATTTTGTACATCGAACAAAATAATAAAAAAAAAAATCTCAATGTTAGGATATTTCCAAATCATAGAAATGTCTGTGGAACATATAGGTTGAACAGAATAATGACAGTATTCAGGCCATGGTTGCATGCCTTCACAAGTAATGGTTGTCTGAAGGCCAAGATCTGGGTAATTACAGTGCACGCACAGAGAAAGACGAGGCACATCCTTGAACAACTCTGTCTTGCCAGACACTCGAGAGCTCCTAATGCCAGCTGTTTGAATATGGCTATGTAATGCATAATCCTGATTTGTGTTCCTTTCAGTCACCGTAAGATCCGCACATGCCTCAAAGAAACTTGTCAAGGCTTTTCAGCGCACGTTGCCTTTTCACAATCAAGTCAATGCTTGTCAAGCCTCCTGCTATCAAAATAGTCCCGGTGGGGAGGGGAAATCCACTTTTCACACATCCCATTGCTGTCATCTCCTTCTGCCCATCACTAATCTTTAAAAGCTATTTGCAGTTTTAATATAGATCTCAAATCCCGTACCATCTTCCCCTGTCTCTCTCTTTCTCTTGCACACACATGCTTTTGTGGTGTGCTGGAGAGCCGGGTTCGGCGGATAGAGCGTTCCCATGGTCTCGCTTTTTGTTTTAGCTAAGCTGGTGCCCCCGGATTAAAGGGAAAATAATCCCTCTTTCATTGTTGTTTTTGTTTGGAGAGCCTGCTGAAAGGCGATCTGTTGATTTTTCTCTCATCTTTCGCAGATTAAGGTTTAAATTGAACGATGAAAGAAGAATTTACCGGTAATGTCTGGTTGTGTTTGTGCTCGTTTAGGCAACAAGAAAAAAAAAAAAACACAGAGAGGAAACGGGATTTCTTTTTTTTGGGAGGGGGTTGGGGACGGGTTTCGTTTGAACGTGGTCGAGTGAAGGAGCTCAGCAACCTTTTCTCAATTTTACCGCGCGTGATGCACGTTCGCATCGCGACGCGCAAAACGTTGAACTCGTTGCAATCTCTGATTCATATCAACTTAAATTATCGTCTGGCCCGGCAGCCAAGCCGTGCCCATTTGTGTCAGATGGCAGACTAATGGTGATATTAATGAAGTCATTGCTTCAGTCAGAAAATCAATAGCCACTCGAAACAGTCAATGCAAGCGAGTCGGCTTGAATGGTGACCTAGTTCCCATGTAATGACAGTTCCCCCCTAACCAACGCCGTGTTGTTTGATGCTCAAAAAACATCTGCCACCTTGCTGCCGTACAACCCCATTTGTAGAAGAAGACGCGGCGGAGTACGGCGCAGAGCTCCGCCGGAGCATGTGAGGCGGAATTGGGGCGGCTGTAATTTATTTTTCTTTGTTTACGCGTGACAATCAGCGCTGCCAAGCAAAAATTAAGTTGCTCACGCTTCACACGACTAGTAATAGCAACATTATTCCACGTCATTAGCCCTGAAAAATAACTGTGAAACATCAACCGCGTTCTCCAGTTTGCGGCAGACGGGAGAGAGGCCGACCGGGGGGGGCCAGGAGGTTAACCTGGCTTTAGTATTAAAACGGCCCAGCTGTTACCGTCGGGTCTTCTGAGTCGGCGAAAGACCTGCCAGCGTCAGAGAGGGAGTGCGGGCCACAGAGAGGTCAGCAGACCAGAGACGGTGAGACGGGGAGCGGGTGAACGGGCGCCTGTGTAGCAGCTCCGCTTCTCGCATGCCGAAGTAGCTCTGCGCCTCGCTGACATCAGTCAAAACTCCTGACTGTGTTATTACTGTGTTCTGTTGTGCGCTCTGGGATGAATAGGCTCCGCGTTTAGGCTAACAAAGAGACTTGGCGTGCATACAGGAGCAGGAAGTGGGGTTTCTAATGCTGCTTTATCATGGGCAATAAAAGCAGACAATACGAGCTGTCCTCCATGAACTGGTTTGGTGAACACTGGCGTCCCCGTTTTCTGAGGAGAGACACTCCCTCCAAGTCATTTGACGAAAGGAACGTTTTCTGTCTGGGTTTTTTCCCCCCCTCCAAAGCAGTTCACAGCGACTCGAGTGCCTTGTGTCCTTTAGCACATTTGCTGCAGTCATTGAATTAGTCATTGTTCACACAGTACAGTCATTTCTTATGCTTGACTGAGGATTACAATGCGACACATAGATTTAACTTTAACACTCTGCTGCGTTGAGATGTATTGATTTTTTTGTAATAAATGTCTCTAAATGTCAGCCCTGGCTTCAATAATAGGTTTCATGAAATACACCTTTTCCACACCAGGCCTTTTGACTTGTTGCTCCAGAAGGTGAAACGCGAGCGTCACTAAAGCTTCACCGCTGGCTCTGCTCTAGGAAGCTTTGACAGTCTAGCTCTCTAATGCTGCGTGTGATTTACCTCGGGTACCAGGGCTCGGACTCGGGAAGGATGTCACATTCGAGTTGTGGTCCTTTTATCGTGATTTACTAAGTGTTTTGTTTAAGATAGGATAAGATAAGATAAGATAAGATAAGATAAGATAAGGTACACTTTATTGATGTCACAGTGGAGAAATTCATGGGTCACACCGGCTCAATAATCAAAAGAAGGTGCCAAAAGGAGGAAAAGGTGCATGACCCAGGTTACCTCCTATCATTAACCCAACCATTAACCCTTATTTCTCTCCTTTTTATGGATTTGTTTTTTCCAACTTGGAACTCTGACATCCCAGATTTCCAGAATAAAATGTATGGAAAAGCAGTGGGATTTGCTTATTGTTATAGTGTTAAACACTATTACTATTTCTACAAGCTGATGATTTTGTTCCTTTCCAATGTGCGGACTGAATGAGTTTGATTTAAAGTGTTCCAAGCTGTGCAACCAAAAAACAAAAAAACATTTTAGTTTCCACACGGTCTATAATTTATACCCAAGACAGCCAGTGCTGTACCGGGTCATCCTTAACTAGAGGTTTAACAGGTTTGGAGCTGAACCCAGCCTGTCTGCCTTTGCCCCCCCCCCCGCAATCCCCCCCCCCCCCCCCCCCCCCCCCCCCCCCACCTCTGCCAATCTTTCTCCCATTTCCCTCACCAGGTGTCTCCGCCGTCGACCAACATTCACATTTCTTCTCAAGTTTACTAAAACAATTCATAACCAAGGCTTAAGTGTTGTTTCTTGAAATTCCCAAAATATGCTCAGGTGAACATGTAGAAGGAACAAAATTGGTGTTTGTTCATGTCCCTGGATTAATTATTCCACATTCCTCTCTCTTTTAATAATTTGTTTTTCCCACTGGAATTTCTGACTTCCAAGAATAAATCAAAGTCTGCCTAGATTCAAGTCAGTAAAGCAGTGGGTTTTGCTTATTGTTGTAGTACTATGTTCTTCTTTGCATACTATAATTTCAAGCATCATAAGAATACACTCACAGAGATTGCAAAGTATTGTGTGTGCCCTGGGGTTAATGAGATAAAATAATGAAAGTTAAAAGTAAATGCTTTGTTCCTGCATATTTTACAGTTTAACATGCTGTATGAAGCAGCCATATTGGGTTTTAGCATTGTGTTGCTGAGGGACCTTCTCCAAGTCCCAATAATGAATTCAGGTTGTGTTCTGTTGTAATTCGTTCAACAAGGAACTCAGATAATTCTGACTTCTGAGGAAAAATTCAACCACAGTTAAAAAGTGAAACAAGTACTGGGATCCGTACCGATCCGTTGTGGTGAAGAGAGAGCTGAGCCAAAAGGCGAAGCTCTCGATTTACCGGTCGATCTACAACTGTTTCACTTTCTGAAATGACTGGCAAAAATATTTAACTTTTACTCAGTATTCTAATCTTTTTTAGATGTACGTAACTGTATACTCCGGCTGTCATGACTTAGGGTTTTGTTGGTTTGTTTTGGACTTGAAGTTTCCGCCTGTCACCAGCCACTATCCAGTCACCAGCCCAGACCAGCTCCTCCTGCTGCCACTGATCAGCTCCTACTCTGCTCACCTGTTCCCCAGCCTTCGTATACCTGCCTCACTCACCCACTCACTGCCAGATTGTCTCATCACCTTACTTGCGCTCTGCTGCAGTAATACTTTAAATTCTTGTGTGCTAAGTCTGCATCTGGTCAAGTCTTGTTCTGCCAGCAACCTCTGGTCTGTCAACATAGAATATTTCCAATAATCTTTTTAATGTAACTCTGTGTTTTGGCTGAATTTCGGGTTCACCGGCAGTATACGTTACACCGGCCACTCTGGAAATTGACCTTCCAGCAGTCATATTTGGTTTTCAATTTATCATTAGTTTAGGGGTTTCTGACTTTCTTTGCCAAAAAAAAAAAGCAACTTGGGAATTTTGGCCCACGGTGCAAAAAGTTTGGACACCACTGACATACAGAAAAACATTATTTACTTAAATCCTAAAGTCTGCTTCAAGAAAGCTCACTTTAAAATGTGCAGAGCTCAATGATAATTGTTTCCTACAAGGAAGCGTAATCTGTGTCTCTGGGGCCAACTGAGGAGTGGTGGTGCGAGTCAACATCTCCTCTGTGTGCTGCAGAGCACATGCAGCTAAAAAGCTGTTACCACAGACAGCCTGGTCCTCAGGCGAACTGAAAAAACCTTAATACTAACCCTCCATTCCCACCTCCTCACCCCTTCAGCAAAACTTCCACATTTTAATCCAATGGTGTGCATAGGGCTCAGGGAAATGATATTTAGGAGACAATGAGTGCCCTGCAGAGAAAAAGAAGGGAGGGGGATTAGTGTGTCTCTGAAGTGGCTTTGACTCTCCTACTGATGGAGAGTAATTAAAGCAGCCTACTGCGTAGTCAATGTAGCTAAAGGGGGATAATAATGAAACATCACAGCTCACAGAACGCGGGCCTGCAGCTCTATACTTTGGCCTCGAGCCCTGATTAGCAGCACAGTCACTATGTAGGTTGTTCCTAGATTTAACACCTCACTCGCTAGCACACCAGCACGCTGCTGAGTTTAAAAACGGAGTCCTGTTCACTAAAGATCCGTATTTAAAAGCCACTCAATCAATTATCAGGCCAACATTTAGACTGAATAGCACATGTTGGTATGCAAGCATCGGCTGTCCTGGTTGTTGCTAATGAAGAGTTACACAGGCCAGCTTTATGCAGAACATTTTCGGCACCTGGTTTTATCTTCCTTTAAGATCATCTGGTGAATCCTAAATGCTACTAATAGTATCTTGAGACAAATCGGTGTCAACAGCCCCTCTGTAGCTTTGATGCAACCTGGACTAAAACTGGTTTGTCAGTAAACTGAAGTGTTCGAGCGGAGGCTTCAGCCACGAGCTGCAGGCACATCTCCAAAGGTTACATTAGGTCAGTGAATAAAATATTACATTTATCATCAGACACCTGTGATACTGCATTACTTTATTACATAAACAATAGTTTTCTTTTGGTTAGAACATTATCACTGTATTACGTAAAAGATACAAAACCCGTTTTTACTCACTGTCTGATACTGAATCAGTCTAAACGTTTCCTGTTTTAGGTCAGTTTAAAATGGATTTAAAATATATTTGTGTTTGCTGTATTACAGAACAAAAAGAAAGAATATGTAATAATTTTTTTTGTTTTGTTTATGTACATTAAAGTACATTTTCTTGATTGTGTGTAGCATTGCTTCTTCATGTATGACCTGAATCAGTCATTTTGGGAACCATCTAATGGATTTCATATTTAAGGCGTACCTTACAAATGACGATATGGATAAATGTTTTCATTTAGCATCGATGCAAATGGATCGTTAACCATTTAGTCGATACAGTGATGTGGATCGATGTATTGTTACGCCCCAGTTTGTTACAAGCTTCAGTTTGAACACAACTGGGTGAAAAATGTAAAGCTCCAGCAGAAAAACGGTTGTGTGGTTGGTACGACTATTTTGTTTTTTTATCATTCCCATGGTGTTCATATACTGTTACTGTTTGAACATGACAGGTAGTGGTCAGGTGACCACAAGCAATGGCTTTAAAATCCACCGGTTCTCTGCTCAGATATCGTTTCTTTCATGTCACAAGCTCCAATACTGTTCAAACGTCAGTCCTCCGGTACTGTAAGTGTCATTATTCTGTTCTCTCTGTCATCCCGGTTGTTCCTTTGCTCCATTTGTAACAATAACTCCTTTCCAAATCTGTGCTTGCCACTTGGGCTGTTACTAACAAAGTGACAGGCTTCCCCATACCGGTCGTTTGGACCTAGCCAGCCTGCTACATGGACACATCTAACCCAGTATCTGTACATCTCATCTCTTTACTAACAGAAAAGATGAATGTGGCACCTTTAGGCATTTGAAAAGTGTATACAAGCATTAAAAAAGACTTGTGGAGATCCTCAGATATCTTGCTGATATCTTGTCTGATTTCTCGCCTGACAAGGAAGCAGCGTTGTTTTAGTTTTGGCCTTTTGATACATCCATAGGCACGTCTCCATTTACTCAAAGATTGTGAATTAACCTCCAGGATCATCATCTTGGTCTTTCTAAGTTTTCTATCATCATATTTATAATACTTTTTCTTGTTGCTTGTTATTATATTTAAAGTGTTTCTAAATCGAAAAAATCAACACAATGTTGAAAATAAATGTAACACAGACACCACTTTCTCTCTAATCTTATTTTGTTGTTGTTCATTAAAGACAGTAGAGACAAAAATAACTGAGAATGTATTTGTTTCAAGATGAAAGCAGATAATCGGGGTTTCCCCCTGAGCAGCCTGTCTACTTTTGCACATTATTTTCCATCTCTTATATGGCTGCATTTAATTGTTTTGCATCATTAATTTAGATTAGCCTGAGACACTCCTCATAGTGTGCTCTTTAGCTCATTTATCATTGTTAGGGCTAAAGGTAAAGGTTGTACAAAGCAACAGAGAAAAACTTATTTCTCATAGTTCCCTCAACATTTACACATTACATACTTTGAGTTGCCTGTTCTCTATTTTTGATACAAAAGATATGGGTGGGTGTGAGATTCTCGTGGTATGATAACCTCACCAAAATCCAAGTTCTTCATCACAATCTAATATCAGATATGTATATCTGATTTCAGAAGAGCAATAACTATTCCTGCTGCTGCTATAAAAAAAATGTAACATATTAATTATTGTTTGAAAACAATCTCATTGTTATTTTGAATTTGATATAGGGCTGTAACGATTTGGCCAAAAATCTAAATTGAGATATATTCCAACAGTATTTGTGATTGCGATTTAATTATGACTTTTCTCTGCATTAACCACAAGCAACAAACATGGCCCGTAGATGTTTGTAAACAAGGACTATTTATAACAAGAAATTTCACTGTTTTCATTAATCAGAATATTCGTATTAAAGAGAATAGCTTCTTGAGTGGGACATCAATCCCACTTTAAACATATTACCGACACCTAAAGAACGTGTCTTATCCATTAATTGCTACATAGCCAAAAACTGCACACATCTGTGAGTTGAAAATGCCGTCTTTTAAAACTGCGATTATATTGCAAATGCGATTAATTGTCCAGCCCTAATTTGATAAATAAAACAAAACTAGAGCAAATGTTTAGACTTAGCAGCCACTTTCTATTGTAATAGTTTTCAAGTGCTTATTGCACAGAATGATATTTTAGATATTTGTCTTTTTGCTGTTCTGCTCTTCATAGAGTAATGCAAGTAAATAAATCAGATATTGTGGATTTATCTATTTATTTAATCGGTCATGTGTTCCCATTGTTAAAGAAAATGCTGTCGGTTACCAGCCCACAACTTGCTGCTTAACCGACGCACATGTAGCTTGGCAACTATAGCTTCAATGCTTTTAATAGGAGAGATGGTGGTGCTCCTAGGTTCAACATTGTGACTGTTCTGACACACTGTTTGTAGTCAGAAATATATCCTAACCATAAAATGCTTTAATATGAGAGAACATTAATTTTTCGGGCAGCTGACTGGCAGTGTGCAGAAGCATCTAAGGGAGGGACAGCACTGATTGCCCTACTTGGTTTTTCATACGGCTGCAGAAAACTCTGGCCTCTGTCATCTCATAAAAAGAACTTTAAACCAAAGAAACAGTAAAACAGAAAATGTTTGCGTTTTTTTAAGAGGTAACATTTTAAAACCTCTGTATAATTTGTCTCTCTTCTTGACTCAGGCCTTCTGCATATTTCACCAGACTGTTTCTGACAAACTCCACAGTTGCCCTCTGATTCGGAGTGGAGTGGTTTGGAAAACAGTGTTTTACTGTTGGACACGCAGCTACAGAAACCAACAACTGGGACTGAGTTGAATTTGCCCAAACACATGTGGATAATGGATCATTTTTGCATTCCAACTCCCCATGTGTTTGCCCGATTTAGGAGCCAATGGAGCGATGGTGGAGGAGTCAGCAGATATTAAATTAAGTACTGAGCGGATTTTATTCAGGGAGGGGAAAAAAATGTCCCAAATATCGGGGTATTTTGAACATTTGCAAACAGATTCTAGACGGTAAAAGGACTCCTTCTCAAAGCCCAAACCCCTGCGGTGGTCCTGGCAGGCATGCAAGCTGAGAGGATGGATTTGAGTAGAGGGCAAATGCCAGGCTTTTTGAATTTTGCATTTTAGCATTTAGGTCAAATCTAACTTCAGGTCTTGCAGCCATCTGCTCCTGGGATGCACGCCAAGCCCACGGGGCAGAGTTCTGGTTCCATCAGGATCAATAAAGAGGCCTCAAAGAGCTCAGCACATCCCCATAATGTGCCCTCTTCATACCCTGTGTTTCAGGTGTTTTCCCTTTTTAGCTGCAGCCTCCGGGGAGCCAGCTTTAAAATGGATGATTGCCTGCGACCGTCGCATTAAAAGCATTAATCCCGCTCTTATCAAGCAGGGAATGATGAATTAGGAGCGTCAGCTCTGGGCTCACCTTTGTTGTCATTTGAACAGAATCAAAGCTTTAAATCACAGGGCTGCACCTGGTAATAGGAGGGGGGAGACATTCTAATACTGTGTGTGACAGAGCCGTTCTGCTTCCAGCTGATTTAATAACTCCAGAAGGAGGGGGCGGCAACGGGCTAAATGAAAATTCGAGCAAGGTTTAAAATATATGATTGCAGGGTGGAATGGCAGGTGCCCTCGTCTTTCTTTGATAGCGATTTCTGTCCTTGCTGGGCCTGCAAGTCAGTTTTATTTTATTATTGTTGGTCAATTTTAAGACTCTTTGTGACAAAGCAATGCTTTGTGCACTTATTGTGTGAAATTAGTGTTCCTGTGGTTTGACAAAGCTGAACGTCTCTTTAACATAGTGGGCTGGCTTGTTATTTTTGCTTTGAAACAACCCATTTTAGGTTATTTTGCTACCCACAATGATTAATCCAGAGCTGAGTTGATTTGACACAACCGGCTTGGGTTATTAAGGGTTTGGCCCAGCATATTTGGTAAAGTTGTACACCCAAAAAGTGTGATAGGGTTAGTTTGTCTCAACTATGTAACAGATTTTATTTCAAATGTAACCTGTGTTCCCTGACCCTTCTCATGTAATTTGTCCATGCCTTTTGTTTAAATTACATCCACAGACGCTAAGATGGTCCCGCCTATTTAATTCGCTCTGTTCTGATGGAAACACAATAAAACTGACAGACATCTAGTATGACTGCTGAGTTTGTGGGGAAGCGAGAGGCTCCTGGCACGATAATGAAAATAAAAAGGGTTTCAGCAATAAAACTGTAATCGAACATTTAGTCACAGTAATGACACTTTACAACGCATGTAAAGTGACTTCATACTCCATTGAAATGACGAAATGTGACAAGCCTTCTGCTTCATACTTAAAACCTGGTGTTTCACAGTCATACCTTCTTAATATTTCACAGCAGTTACATTTGGAAAAATAATTAGGATTATTTCAAAGACACAGGAACTGTGTAATGATGACAGATTTTCAAGAATTAAAGCTGGTGGGATGTGTGCTGAAGGAATATTAACCACAGCAGCTTTGGGCCTCGTTCTTTTTTTAAACTTAAACTAGCATCTGTTTGTTTATATTCGTGCCTCAGAATGAAAACGATTTAAAACATTCTAACATTATCAGTTTTAATCGCTGAGAACCTCATTGAAGATGATGTTTTACTCTTCCTGCCTTCAGAGATGCTGCAAGGAGAAATCGATACTTGAATTAACTTCTTTAATGTCGCATTCTCCAGGTGTTTGGGTCTTGATTTTCTTTTGTGTTTTAAGTGTTTCCTTGTTTATGTTCATTTAGGTCTTACTGTTTTAGTTTATGCTTTAGCACACAACTACAGCTGCTTCAGCTAGTAAATACTAATCAGGTACAAAATCTGGGTTCAACAATGGACTCAGACCTGAACCTCCAAAAGCATCTAAAGACAATTACAAAGTTGGCTTGCTATTACCTGAAGAACATTTCCAGGATTAAAGGACTAATGTCTCAGCAGGATCTTGAAAAGCAAATCCATGCATTTATCTTTTGATTGATTGATTACTGCAACGGTGTTTTCACAGGTCTGCCTAAAAAGTGGATCAGACAAATGCAGCTGATCCAGAACGCTGCTGCACGCGTCCTCACTAAGACTAAGAAAGTAGAGCACATAACCCCAGTTCTAAAGTCCTTACACTGGCTCCCTGTATCTCAGAGAATAGACTTTAAGATACTTCTGTTAGTCTATAAATCCTTAAATGGCTTAGCTCCTAAATACATCACAGACTTGTTATCAGCATATCAACCATCCAGACCACTCAGGTCTTCTGACTCCAGCCTGCTCTGCATACCTAGAACCAGAACCAAACATGGAGAAGCAGCATTTAGTTCCTATGCTCCAATTACCTGGAACAGACTTCCAGAAAACTGTAAAGATGTGGAAAACCTTAGTTCCTTTAAATCAAGATTAAAAACACATTTGTTTAAAATTGCCTTCAACTGTCCTAGTTAACTGAATCACCACTTTTTTGTTCTATTTTCTATCTATATTTTATTCCTACTTGCTTTTATTCTGTTTTATTTTGCTATATTTTAATCATGTAAAGCACTTTGCATTGTCTTTGTACTGAATTGTGCTATATAAATAAATTTGCCTCGCCTTGCCTTGCCTTGCCTTTTTCATGTTCTGTTCATGCACAGCACTTTGAATAGTCTTGTTACTGAAATGTGCTTTACAAATAAGCTTACCTTGCCTTTTCTGTTCAGTTTCTTATTTTATTCTTGTCTTCTGTTCTTTGTACATTTAGTATTATCTCTGTTACTTTCCTATCTTGTGTTTGCTCCTTAACCGGGTATGTTACATTAAGAGACCCATCTAGTGCAAACTAAAGTAGCAGCAACCCACAGAGAGATCATATATTTACCCTTTCACCATTTTGAATTTCAATCTGTGGAAGAGGTTCAGTGAAGCCTGATCGGGCGGTTGTATTAGCGGACATGACACAAAACACATTACTGCACTTTAGCTATAGATGGATTTTGATCTTTCTGAGTGGAAGATGTTTGTAAAACTTCACTTGTCATCTTAGGTTTGTTGTAGGACCCAAATGCCGATGACACCAGAGGCAGAGGTGTGAATTGATGAGCAATAATAACAAATAGGACAAAACTTACAGCATGGCCTGAGAAGAACAGCACATGGAAGATGGAGGGAGAAACAGGCACTGTATCATGATGGAGAAGCAACAGCAATGGCAACGGAAAGGAGAACGAGGCAAATACATGGAAGGATCCAGAAGGAAACAAGGAGTGCCAGTGAGCTTTTGTACCGAGGGACAAGTGGAGAATGACACTGAATACAGGTGATTAAATTAGGAAATATTTTTAAAGGAGAGTAGGGAGACTGAGGAAGGGAGACTAACTAACATAAATGGAGCTGATCAGAAATGCAAAGAAACCCAAGGGGAATCTAACTGGAATACATTTAAATCAGTACTGGAATTAACTAGAAAACTGAGCACACTGGAATAAGCTAATAAAGCAATGCCCTGAGAACTTGAACAACAGAGAGTTGATGAAAGCAGGAATCCAATGGAAACAAAACCTAACACCTAAGGAATAATGGCATAGCACCGAGCCTTGGCTGCTGACTAGAAGTTGCCCTTTAGGCTCCGTTTTAGTCTCTTCTCCAACCGAACAAACTGGGTCAAAAGCTTTGGTCCAATGTTTGGTTACTACTACCCATTATCTCTTCCAACACCAAATTAACTGCATTTGGGTTAAAGCTGTTTTAGTGTGCATGCTATTTGCAACAGTGATTTTACCCTATGAGGATCCTAGGGACATTTGATGCCATTAACTTTTAATAAAATAAGCAATTTTTGCAAAGTTAAATGAATATTGCTTAAATGTGTTTCAGCATATTTAGCATTGTTTTATGATGTCGAGTTATTGTCACAGTACCTTATTCTTGCTAAGCTAAACAAAAACTGACACTTTTGTTGCTAAGAACAAAAGGTTTTCCCAGTGAGAAGAACTGAAAATTATATTTTGGATCGCAAGCTTATTTTAATATTAACTAATGTATTCCCTCACATTAAGAGATCATTTTGCCGTATTAGCTACACTCTAAGAGGAGAATGCAGCTCCAATTTAAATGGATTGCTTCAACCGGTAACAAGTAATTGAATTAAGTCCAGCTAACTTAATTTACTTAAAATGGCTTGAATTGACAACTTATTAAATAAATAAAATAAGTTGAAAAAACTAAATTCAATTACTTGTTACCAACTGAAGCAATTCATTTAAGTTTTCTCTTTTTAGAATGTAATAACAAGCAAATTCTCACTGAAGTCTATTTTATGGAAGGTTTTCTTTCCTCAGTTGTAAAAAAATAACTACATAAAAAACATAGCAGTTCATGTTGCATTTATAAAATGAACTGGTTTTCTGATCCAAAGCTGTCAAAAGTTGAAAATTTTACTGGCTGAACGAGAGCCTAATTTAATGCTTTGCAGTTTTTTCCGGACCATTTTGTTTCAGGGGTATTGGGGGAGTACGTCAATTGAACATGACAAAACAAATCAGCTCGGGCTTTTATGTCTGCATGCTTGAATATTTTAATGAATTTGAATTGTTTATGAGCAGCATTTAAGCAGCTACCCTCTTTCCCCATTTATGGAGAGGCTGCCATGTATTTACGATTAAAAAAAAGGAGACCCGCAATTAACCAACTGCTTTAATGAGGAAAGACAAAGTAACTCTGTTATTTAAATTATTTTGTAACATGCTTGGTTCAGTGAATTCTCACATCAAAGCAGCTTATTGCATTTTGTTGATGAGACCTAGAATAATTGACCCTTACTTTAAAGTGAGGGAATAAAACCTCTGACCACTTTATGAATTATGCTGTTGTTCCCCTTTTCCTTATGCTTTTTGCTGTATGTCGTTTTCTGTTCAAGGCACTGAATCCATATTTCTCAAGCAGCAATAAAGCCACCCTCTTGACTCTGTAGTAGTAGTAGTAATCATTCCTTTTGAACAATTTTAGGTTTTATTCTTTAAAGAAAATACATAAAACAGTAAATATTTGTGCAATGGAAGACAATTATACATGCTTTTAATTGTTTTTCAAATTAAAACCTGAAAAGCTTGAATTGCTTTTGTATTAACTGACCTTTAGTCTGACACCTCTACACACTATCCAGCTCTACTGATTGTCTCCAAAAGTAATCTAATAAGTAAATTAATAGTTAGTAGACACAGGGCAGAAGTGGAACGATGGTTTAAACCTAAAAATTAACATCACACCATCCATATCACCAAAACATGGTGGCAGCAGCATCATGCTGCAGCAGTGAATGCTTTACTTTAACATGGACAGGGAAGCTGTTCAGAGTTGATGGGGAGATGGATGAAGCTACAGTTCAGCCCACAATTATTCAAACCCATTTAGATTTAAAGTAATCTTGCAGATTCACCAGTCTGTTTTTTTTCTGACTGAAACCAATACTTCCTCATTGGAGCGGTCCAGCTGGAGCCCCAGCTTGAATCTGATAGTAGCTATGGAGGGAGCTAAAATGAAAGTGACGGCATGGAGGCCTTTGGACCTGAAAGACTCTGAGCTCATCATCAAAAAAAGAAAGAAAGAAAAGAACATTTTCAAAATGTCATGTTTTTTTGTTTCTCTTCACAAATAAATGCTAGTTTTTGTTTGCTGCTACATTAAAGTTTATAGTGTATGCATTGCACCCACAGTGCAAGGCACTGTAAAAGCTGCAGGAAAATGTGTAAAAGTCAGTTTGGTTGCTGTGAATATTAATGACCCTTTTCCCTGATAAACAGGGGGATTGAGCTGACTTGTACCCAAAGACATAATTTGAATCTGGGGAGGTCACAGGAAACATTAGCAAATTATCTACCCGGTGCCTTCCAAGATCTCCTGGCAGATAATGGAAAAGCCAATCTAGTTGGCTGATCGGTATCTTATCGGCATAGGCTGAGAAAAGCTTGCAGTAATTTCACTTGATATGATAGAAGATTTCCCCTCACTTTGAGATTAGCTTTCCCTCTGGGGCCTGTGCTATAATTGTAAGCCTGTAACAAGGTGAAACATTTCTGGAATTCACAACTATATTTTTCGTGAGGCTCAAGAGGAGAGGATGGCAAAAAGAGGAGGTGTGTGTGAATGGGTGAAAATATGCATGTAATTTATTCATAGCAGATGACTGACAACATATTGGAATTGCTGATCTGCAGCAAATAGTTTTAGATAAAGTCAAATCTGAACATATAGTAAGAAAGTTTGTTAATTTTTTCTATTATAAACCAAAAAATAACACCAGTCATACAGCATAAGGATCGCTTTTCTTATAAATATTCTGCTTGGTGCCTTGAAGGGCTCATATTGCTCACCCTGGCTAGTATATAAGCCACAAAGCCCATATAAAACAACACTAAATAATGTAGTGTTTCTGGCAGCTGTGAGCCTGTACTTAGGAAAAGGTGATTTGGGCTAAATGCAAACATCAGCATGCTAAAATGCTCACAATGACTATCAAAACATGCTGATTGTATTCAGGTGGGTGCAAATCATTAGACTTCATTAAAAGTGTATACAACACTGTGGAAAACTGGCCACTTGCAGATTTCTTTTCTTTGTTTTTGTTACCGTAAATACAAATTGCTAATTAGTTAGTGGGAAGTTAAGATTTGGAAATGTACAAAACTGTCTGAAAACATTTATCCACTCTGTCAGCATGGGCTATGTTGTGTAGATTAAAAAAAAGAGAAAGAAACTATAGTCACAATGGTTTTAGAAAAATTCTGTAAAACAACAAAATGTGGACAAAATAAGCAGCATGTAAATATTCTCTGTTTATTAAGAGCCTGTGTGTGTAGTCTTTTGCTCTGTAGAGCAGGGAAAAGCCAAAATAAAACTCCACATTAGAAATAAAGCAGTTCAAATGCTGCCTTTAAAGCACCGTAAATATGACATTCTTGCCTCTATGGGTAAACTTCTCACTAATTGTTTGTTGAGTAAACCATAGTTGTTTTTTATTTGATATATCATGTGACACTTCTCCTTTACGTGTGGTCAAATCCAATGAAACTTTTTAAATTACCATTATGGAAGGATTCATAGAGATAAATATTCATATTTTATCCTGGTGAAGCAAATGACTGTGACCTTAAAATTCTCCAAAAGATGCCGTGTGAATATAAAGTGAATATCATACCCTGCACATACTGAAGACCAATTTATTTTTAGAGTAGAAGGGGACAGAAGAATAAACAGGGACAGAAACATGATAATGAAAATTAACTCATAATCTTCCATCTCTGCAGTCAGATTGTCAGTCAGCCTGGTTTCCTGCCCTGCTCTCTCAGACTTTTGGTTCAGTTTAACCCGGCTGAACTACCGTAAGGCGGGGTGGTCTACCTTGACAGTAATGAGCAGTGACAGCTGTGGCCATAAAGTGGAAACAGATCCGTGGTTCTGTTCACGGCCACTGGAGGTCCACAACTCTCAGGGGCCAAATCAGCTGTCCTCTTCCAACAATTGATTCGATCCTATTGATTGCACCACCGATTTGAATCCCTTTTTTGTGCGATTAGTAATGATTTAAAGAGCCCCCTGTTCCCCATTCATAGCCTGAGAAAGAATCTGCTGATGAACACTCTGATGTTTTCATTGCTTTTTCCCCCCCATGGAAAAACCCTTGAAATTAAGGGGTTATGACCTACCCACTGAAAAAGCCTGTTTTCATGTCAACACTCAAGCTGCACCAGAAGAACCTTTAGTTTCTATTTACTGTGTGGTTATCACTCAAGTATTTCATGAATAGGGTTTAACAAAGTGATTATAGACATTATTTATTCATCAAACATTGTAAAGCCTAATACTAATGCGATGTGCCATATTCCCTCTGTGAAACAGTGTGGTGGCAGCATCATGCTGGGGGATGCTTTTCAGGAACAGGTTGTTTCACAGGATATCGACTCTGGGGTCTGATAAAAAAAAAATTAACGTCACACTTTTACCATTTTCATTTGTAAAAAAGAAGTGAAAACCATAAATCTGTCTATATCTGAAATAAACATTGCTGCCAGACAATTACAGGTCATATGTAGTTGTTTTGTCTCTTTAGAATTATTTTTGTAATACAGAAATTACAGACCTTTGTTTAATTCATGATTTACTTAATACAATCTAAGTTTTTAATTTATTATTTGTATTTAGTTTGATTTGTTTTAAGTTATTTTTTTAAAATTAGCTTTATTTTAATTGATATATCACATTTTTATTTAATTTATTTTTTATTTTAATTGTATTTCTTTTTTTTTTCCTTAATTGTATTTCATTCAGACTGGTTTTATTGCGATTTTGTATGCTGACCTCTTTGTAATTGTTCATCAGAACAAAGATAGGAACCTGTTTCGGTTCACATCCAAACAAAATAAATATATTTGACCTAAAATAATAAACAAAACATTAAATTTGCGTGTTCAGTCACGTTAATGTAAAACATTTTATATCATCACTTGCACTTCGAAAGTGTTTCGTAACGTCTAAAAAAAAAAAAAAGAGGTACGCGTGACTTTTCTAAAATAAATGCGGGAGCTGAGAGTTTGAAGAGTGTTCACACAAAAATAACCTAGATTTCTGAAAGCCGTGCTGCATGCCGAGCTATCCACTCGGCGTAACCTCCTCCCACTATGTAGTGCAGTGAAAAGCTGCGAGGTCACAGCTGCAGCGTGCGGGGGATGTGAGGGCACGCCGAGTGGAAACCTGGGGCTCGGAAGAGCAGAGGAGAGGTTTTGTTAAAGGAAAGATTTTTAGAGGCTATCTCGCTTTCAGCATGAAGAGCGGGAAGTGAAACTTGCACGAATGAAACCTTATATGCAGAGGACACCCGTTGTGAACCTGTGACTTCTGCCACACGTTTCGGTGGTATTTACACCCTAGTGACAAAACTCAAGAGAAAAAGAAGGCCTTTACTAACCACAGGGCTTAATATATAACAACATCTGGTGGAGACAGTTTCTTACTGCCAGTTTCTGTCTCACACAATGATTTAATTGACTTCTTGCACCTACCACCCCTCTATTTGTGTAACAAAGTGCTGGTTTAATGTCCTAGTCAAGTTTGTCAAGCTGTTATGGATAGGACTGGATTTCTATTGGGTCTCCCAAAGCAATCCTTTTATCTGTTGCTCCTTTCTATGAAAAGCCAACAAGTTATCGATAAAAAAATTTAAAAAAATTTGCTTACATTTGCTTACAAATGTAAGCAAAACTTTGTCGATATTTTGCTAATATAAAAAAATATATATCAAATTTTATAATTGCTGTGTTTCCATTAAATACGAGATTCAATTAAAATCACAAGTGAATAAGTTTGTTCACGCGATAACTCATTAACAAACATGGCGGCGACAGATATAAACACTGACATGGGCAGTTTACTAGCGCTCATCATCAGCCATCAGAGGACACGTCGGTGTCTTTAGAGGCACCAGAGCGACAAGCCCCTAATACTTGGGGGCGGCTACATATGCACTGTTTTTTTTTTTTTTGGGGGGGGGGGGGGGGGGGGGGGGATTGTAGATCTTACAGAAGAGTTATGGATTCAACACCTCCTGTCGTCTTTTACACCAGTCATAACGGCCGGTTGTCGATCACGTGACTCGTGATGCAAAAAAACTCTTTCCATTGCAGTTTTATGAAATGCACCAGTTTTGATACGTCCGAAAAACCACCTCATTCTAGGTTGTTGCTTTTTTTGTTGTAGTTGCTAAAATTCCATTAAGCAAATTTGTTTTCATAATTACAAATTGTCCAATTTGATAGTCAATGGAAAAAAATCTACTATTTAGAACGTACACAAGGATTAAAAAAGCTGTCTCGTGAAATATTCTAATTTGCGTTCCTGTTTTTACTGTTAATATGGTTTGGTTTGTTTATAGTGTTTATAGTTTTGTAAATAGGGTGAGTTTCTGATGTATTGCGACGCCAGATAATTTGGGACAAGATGAGTGAAGAGCATTTTATTCTTAACTTGATAATTTATAGCAAAGCTAAGTGTACTTGGAACATGGGCTTTGAAAGCCATACCTGAGGTGAAATCAGGGTGTGAGATAATTGACTTGTGCTTCTGATAGATTTTAATACCAGTTTGTAATATCTATATTAAATATGTATTTCAATACTGTAATAATGATCTAAAAACATCTATATTTTACTAGTTCATTGAATTAAATACTTTTTGTTTAGACACTATGCTTATATATTTTTTTTAATTAGTCCATTTACTTGTCCCAAATTATGACATAAGCAGTGGTAATATCTAATAATTTAACAGTTATACAAATAGATTTATTTCACGTGTGTGCACATAAACCTTAATTCAAAACTGGGAAGTAACACTATGTCAACACAGAACCCCAAAATGTGGGTACAGGCAAGTTTTAAGAAGATTTAATAAGACAGTCAGGATCAATTTGCTGTCAGAATGTTGTGGTCAAATGGTCTGAGCCCAATATGTGTTGTTAATTGAATTATGATGCTGTTCAGCACTGGAGAAAAAGTACATTTAATGCGACACATATGTGAGTCGTGTGATATTTATGCATAGCAGCTGTAACCTTTGCTTGTAAAATCTGTCTTGTACTTTCATTATTTTAAACAAATCTTATTTAACTCTGACGTATGCACTGTGGACACATCCAGTATGTTAGAGAAAGAAAATGCATGGACAGTGAAGGAACTGGTCAGACAGATGTGGAGCAAGTGGAAGGAGGGCTGCTGTCCTCCCTTCAGCACTTCAAATCATCTTGTTACTGAAAAGTGCTTTATAAATAAACTTGCCTTGCCTTGCCTTGCCTTGCTGTTTTGTGTTATTCGTCACTTATTTCCTCTCCACATATTAACATAACCTGTATTTACATCAAGTGCTGTTTCAATCCCCATTCAGAGCACACAAAGGAATCTTACACAGTGGCATCAAAAGGTTTTCACCAGGTGCAGTTTTTGGCTTTATTAGCACATGTATGACTGTTCTTAATGGCATCCGCCTCTTATAGGCTGTGCAGAAGGCTTTGCATTCAGCTGTAAAGGCCCTCTAAAGCTCTTAAATCTCAACCCCCTCTAATGAGGGCACAAAGGGAATTTCTAACAGAAATAAATTACTTAGAAAATCATGCTGTGTGCCACAGAAATAAATAATGAATACGCAAACTGCTCACACTGTTTCTGATTCCCAATCTGTCAATTAACCTAGAAATGAGCTTTGGTTTTTAACAGTGAAAACAAGACAGAGATCATTACAGTGCCTTACAAAAGTATTCACACCCCAGGAACTTTTCCACCTTTTACCACATTACATCCCCAAATTCAGTGTATTTCATTTGGGATTTTATGTGGAAGACCTTTAAAGGATGGGCAAGGTTTTCAAAAGATTTTTGAAAATAAAAATCTCAAAAGTGTTGCCTATGTTTGCATACACCCCCTTCACGCAGGTACCCTTAAATAAAATCCAGTGCTTTCAGAAGTCACCTGATTAATGGAGTCCACCTGTGTGTAAAGGCCTCAGAGGTTTGTTAGAGAACAGCAGTGAACAAAGAGCATCATGAAGACGCAGCAGACAAGAACAAGAGTTGGAGAGGTTTAAAGCAGGGTTGGACTATAAAACAATGATCCGGGCTTTTAACAACTCGCAAAAAGCTGTTGAAACCATCCTCCGACACAACTTTAACCTTTTGGCTCACATCCAAAACATTATATGAAGCAGAAAACTAACAAAGCACATCACCCTTAAAGGAGACATATCATGCAAAATTCACTTTTTTAGACCTTAAATGTATTTAGTTGTGTACTGGGAGTCTCTGCAAATGCAATAAATTTCAATGTAGTCTGTCCAGGTGCTTCGTAGATGTCTTTATATTCTGTTTGGGTCATAGTTTTCAAGGCCGTTTAGTTTTCTCTGTTTCCTATTACATTATTTTTTATTTCTTTTAACTGTTATGTCACAGTATCTGCAGCTCCACTTTATTTAGACCACAACTGAATGATTTAAATGTGAAAAGGAAGGCATTAAAAAGCATATGTCCCCTTTAACACATCGTACCTACAATGAAACATGGCGGTGGGGGCATCGTGTTTTGGCAATGATTTCTGCAGCAGGGACAGGAAAACAGAAAATATTGAAGCAAAACCCGGAGCAATTCTGGAAGAAACCTGTCCACAAAAGACTGGAGGTCGGAGCTGGAGATGTGTTGCTTTCCAAATATTCATGCAAGGATCTGTATTTTCACGTTCTTGAATTGTTTGCCTTATTTGATATGATGTATGTATCAGATGTTTTTGTTTTTTTATCAGACTAATATTTTTAAGTCATAATTATAATCCGAATGTTTTCAACACAGATTGGTTTCAGATTTCTATACCTCTCCCTCCTGTTGGGAACGAAGGAGAAGCTTGTAACCTCTGACGTGTAAAGGTGAGTGTTTGCTTGCCAACAGACATGAAGGCTCAGGGGAAATGAGGTGTGACACACTGGCCCACACACGCCAGGTTGTGGCAGTTGCTGATTTGATGATTCGGTGAGCTTATGGTCCTCCTGGTGAAATGCATCCTCCTGTTTCAGAGGCTGAATCTAAATAGCCTGCTGTTGGCTGCACAAGTAAGGGGGGGGGGACTTCACTTTCACTCCACATCCTTCATTTCGTCCACCACATTAGTCATAGTCTACGTGAAAACTTAAATGTTTTGTTGCACTTGAAAGAAAATATGCTTTTTTTATCTGTCTGGTGCCTTTTTCACGTGAAGAATCAGCTCTGATTACCTTGAGATGGCTGATAATTGATTACAACGTTTAAGGCTTGTTTGCGGCAGCTGAGCAGATAACAAGCTCTGTTTGCCAGCCACTTTCATCATAACCCCCACACCTGGACAGATGGCGGGATAGAAAAAAAAAAAAGGAGACGTGATAAGCTCAAGATACCCCAGTTTAAAATCGTCTGAGCACAAAAGTTGGCAAAAACAATCTTCTTAGAGATGAAAGGAGCTTGTTTGTACCCCCCTCCTGCCTCCTGGAATGTAAGTTCATGTAAGGTGACGTCGACTGTAACTCCAATTTGTTTTCCGTCAGAAGGAATATCTTGTGCAAGAGATTCCTGTTCCTTTATTTACAGCAGACCTTGATTGTGTCTTGCCTTCAAAGTCTGCTTTAATATTGCCTCACTCGCAGGTGTCAAAACTACAAGGCCTTTGAATGCACACTGTCACATCTCTGTCAAATTATGGCTCTCTTGCCTTTGCAGTTTGTTTGCCATCAAACAGCCTCAGCACCTGTGCGCTGTTCTCAGGCCTTTGTTTGTATATGTTATTGTGTGAGTTTTTTTTCTTTTTCTTTTTTTTTTAGAGCGCACTGTGCACGTAAACACGAAGTATAGATGATGATACCTTATGGTGGCTTGATTGATTTCTGTGAAAAATCCTGCTAAGCTCTGCGCTCAGTGAATGGATGGAGGATTTCTATCATTAGAAGAAGTTAGTGAATTTATGTCATATATTCTTCAAAAAGAAGAAAGAGTAGAAAAGTATTGGATTACGAAACAGACAAATGGGCGTTATTGTGTACAAGAGTTCAAGTATTTACATCTTGAAATGTTCCAGATTTCGTCACAGTAATGTCACGTTCTTCAGTCTTCTTGGGTTTCTATTTGATAGGACTAACAAAAAGTAAGCGAAAACAATGCATCTCTTTTATTTTTGCTTTTAGATAACTAAAGTCTGAAAATTATGAAATTGTATCCGGCTCATTCAGAGATATATATATATTTTTTAAATCAACTTTCTTCTTTGCAGAATAGCTCAACCTCAGTCAGGTTGGATGGGGAACATCTGAGAACATCAGCTTCTAAGTCCATTGCTTCTCATCTGGGCGTTGTCTAACCTCTGAATTGCTTTGATCTAAGTCATGTCATTGTTGCTCTGGCTCTATGCTTTGAGTTGTCGTCATGCCTGAAGATGAGCAACCCACCCAGTCTGAATTCGTTTGCAGCCTCTAACATTTTTATCGGCAGTATTATTCTGCATTGAGCTTACACCGTCTTCCCATCAACTCTGACCAGCTTCCCTGTTCCTACTGAGGAAAAGTATCTCCACAGCTTAATGCTTTCACCAAGGAGATGGTATGGGGCGATGTGCCGTGTTATTGTACTTGTGTGCATTTTGGTCTCATCTGGCCAGAGCACCTTCTCACACACGTTTTTTCATGACTTTTCACAAACTGCCAGGCCTTCTTGTTTTTCTCTTCTCAACAGTGGTTTGCTTTTTCCCCATTCTTTCATACAAGCCAGATTTGTGATGGTGCTTTTTGTTCTCTGTTCTCTAACAAACCTCTGAGGCCTTCAGAGAACAGCTGGATTTCCACTAAATTACAAACAAATGGACACCTAGAGTTGGTTGTACTGGATTTAATTTATCTAAGTGAAAGGGGACTGACTGCTTTTGACATCTTATTTATAAAGAAACTGTGAAAATGACATATTCAAGTGATCAAGCAACATTTTATTTTTGGTCTGTCTCCTAAAGTCCATTGCTGTTTGTGGTTGCAACATGACAAAATGTAATAAACAAAGGCTGAATAACACATATTGCCTATAGTTTTTAAATAATAAAAAAAAATACCTTCATATCTCTAACCATAGACATTGCAATTAAGACTGAGCAAAAAAACTCTGCATACATTAAATTTCGTGGTATTTTTTGTTTCAAAATGCAACACCGGCTTTATTTGAATAGAAGCTATTTGACACACCTGTCAGTGAGAAGAAAGACAAATCAAGCTTTTTTTCTACCCCCAGCAGTGTTGCACTTAATCTCCAGGAATGAAGTTGTACAGTACGTCAGCCGCCATGATCATCTGCAGCATAAAGCTTGTCAGGTGTGCAGTAATGACGGCTGGTGTGGCTTTGTGATGTTGTCTCGGAGAAAAAGCCTTTTAAGTCCGGCGCAGGTAGAGTGGCACGGCTTCCTAAATCCACCCCCGCCTTTCTTAGCTTTATTGCCTTTTTCCTCTCCTTTTGCTGCTGGTGGTCAGGTGTCCTCTTGACTCTCGTCCCCAGAGGGCCCTATCCCCCTTTTTTTTTTTCACTTCTCCCTTATCTGACACATCAAAGGATCTCATTACGAGCTGTGACACCAGCCCCACCCCGAGCCGACCTGCTCCTACACTCACATTTAAATCGCTTCACATTGTATTCATAATAGGCAATGTCATGCACCGCGCTCTCTGATGTCGTACAGGCACCCCCGTTTCTGCGCCTTTCTACCTCTCGCTATTTCAACCATGCCCGTCAGACATCGCTCTATAAAATTCTCTTTTATTTATGGCTTGTTTGCTTTTTATAAGGCAGCTGTGCAGACCAAAGTCTCTCATCTTGTTTGATGTGCACATCTCTCATCTGTGATTACTAAGTGAATCCTAAAAAAAAAAAAAAAAAAAAAAAATAGAGGGACAGGCTGTTAAGTGAAACGACTGTAGTGGAGGCTCCTCAGTGAAGATTATTTGGCGAGGATTTTATTTGCCGCCTCTCTTCCTGACAGCACATAATTTGTGTCTGAGATCCAACAGGCAGAGGATGCTCAACTGCAAGGGCGACTTCTCCATCTGTGTGAGGCATGCAAGCAGCGGCCTAACACTGAGATATTCTCCTAACGCGGTAGTCCTACTTGGAAACTTCCCAGACCTCGCGTGTTAAATTAGAAATCCCAAAGCTTCAGCTGAGGGCGCAATTAACCAGGATGGGGTCCTTCTCCTGTCACCCTCGTTTGCCTCCTTAATTTATTAACTAAACAGAACAGAGTCTCACTGACAGGCTGTTAAAGGAGCTTTTGTTGTGTGTCACAAATAATCTCTATTGCAGTTTTTTTATTATTATTCCTTATCTGGAGCCTTTGAGCAAAGCCAGACATGAAGATAACAAGACAATAGCAGACAACAGCATTCTGCAGGTATAATAGAAGTTTAACTTTTTGCCAACTAGTTTGACAGATTTGCCTCAGTCCCCACCTACAGACAGCCAATTAAAGCGCCATGCCGTCCGGCATTGATGCGCTCGCTTCTCTGCCCCAGCCGGAGCACACAGGTCGGTGCGGGTGTGTGCGTTTGCGTGGGAGCAGCGTATCCGTGCTCGCAAAAAGGACACGGAGAGTTCACGCACAACTGCAAGGGCAACTTCTCCATCTCCAGACATTTATCTGACGCTTGGGAGTTCTGGCTGAAGGATACATTACTTTTTTGAATGGGGATGCTTGAGTTTTATTTCATAGGATGTTTTGGGTGTTTTTTTTCCCCACCCGCTGAGGATTTATTTTGGCAGGGCTGTTACTCAAAAGCGCTGCTTTTTTTTTTCCCACTTCTGTTTCAACTCGCCATTCATCTCCAACCTTTATTTCTCTCCGAGGCACAGGGCATTTCACATACAGCTACCATTTGATAAACTTTTTGAGATTTTGTATAACCAAGCACATAAGAAACAGCAGCCACAAGGAGGCAAAAAAAAAAAAGAAGGACAATCATTCTGTCAAGGTGCTTTGAAGAGCAGAGCACCGCAGCAGCAGATTAATGTCCTCATAAAGGCAGGGAGGTGATTTTGATGGAATACTTTATAGATTTTGTAGGTGGTCCACCTCTTTTAGGTGATATTTCTTTTGTATTTTTGCTCCATATGCTCGAAGCCAAAGGAAGGAGAGGGTTTATGTAGAAGAATGAGCAAGGAAAGCGGGACTCATTTCGACACTGTTTTATTGATTGTTACCTCTCAGGAACAGCAGTCTGCATGCATTACCTTTTTAACACAACTGCTTACAGTCCTCACAACGCAAAGCCACTCAAGTTGCAAAAATTAAGAGGAGAGTCTCTCAAAGACCTCTGAGGCCTTCGTGAAACACCTTTCTTTGTGCGGAGATTAAATTAAGCACAAATGGACTTTATTTACTAATCGCCTGAACTGATTTACTGCACCTCTGCTGTATGTTTAGGGTTGTTCTCCCTCTGGAAGGTGAATCTCCACTCCGGTCTAAAATCCCCACAAAATCCTTCAACACCACTATGCATAGCCCTTTGCATGCAAACAAAAACGTCATATTTTGGTTGCTTTCACATAAAATGTATAAAACATAGAGAATGCATGCATGTTCGTGATTGCAAGATGAAAAACAGTGAGAAAGTTAAAATAAGTCATCCCCACTTTTCACAGGGAGGGCCTGTCCAGGGTGAATGTGTGGTATTAATCCCCCTCAGATGGGTTTTAGCAACTCTTGGCTGTTTGTTTGTGTATGTTTGGCGTTGCTGTCCTGCTTGAAGGCGAATCTCCAGCCCTTTCTCAAGTCTGTTCCATCCTATAACACGTTTTCGTCCAGGATTGCCGTATCTCTGGCTTATTCTATCTTCTTTTTAATGTTAATCTGCGTCATGTCCATGTTAAAGAAAAATATTTCCATGGATAGCATGGTAATGTGAACAAACACACACACACACATATGTGTATATATATATATATATATATATATATATATATATATATATATATATATATATATATATATATGTATAGCGAGAGAGAGAGAGAGAATATTTGTGATTGCAACATGACAAATTGTTCAAGTTTACGGCGAATGAAATCCCACATTATTATGGTTCCTTCCCCATGTTTTAAAGAAAGGATGATCTGTTTAGGGGGTAGTGGTGTTTACACACCACATTTTGTTCTAATCAGATCAGATCATCTTCTTCCACATGTTTGCATGTTTTGCTGTGGTTTGTGGTAAATTACAAACTTCATCTTCATGTTCCCTAATATTCTCTGAGGCTTTTACAGAACAGTGTGAAGACCTCACATTGTTCTGTGTGTTTACTCTCAGCTTTTATACGGAGATTTTATTAAGAGCTTTCGTAGGTTGAAAAATCAGAAAATAAACCCTGGGCCCAACCGGTCCACTTCTCCATCTATGCACTAGGTTTTGTTGATTCGTAACACGAGATCAAGATAAGACATGCCAAAGTTTGTCATTATGGCATGAAAAAAAAAGTGAAAAATTGTCCAACGGTTATTGAAAACTTGCCAAAGTAGAGATAAATTAATAATTGATTTAAAAAAGGAAAACAGCAGTAGCTACTGACGAGGGCAGGTAATGAGATGATAATACCTCAAAGCTGCCGCGGTTGTCAAGGAGTCATTGACCTTGATTCCTCCCAGAGTTCCCTTCTGCTCCCCCTGCTCTGGGTTGATAAGAGAAAACAAGAATGCTCAGGCTGAAAAGATCTGTCAGATCAATGCTTTTGTCTCACCACACATTTAGACCTTGACATCCTTTTAAAATACCCCAGAATTTCATTCCATGTGTTTGAAGATGACAAGCAAAAGTGAAGGTATATCCTCCCTGCTGGTGAGGGAAGTTTACTGGAGTGATAAATCAGATGCTGTTTGCTTTTTATATCATCAAAAGCAAACAGCAGCCCTCTCTGAACATTGACTATATGTGATTGCATATTTGCCTTCAGGGCAAATTGAGAGTCTGTGGAATACAAAGGCCATATGCTATACTTCTTTCCCTTTTTTTTTTGCCAGGGCCTTTTGATGAAATTCAATTTGATGGTCCAAACAGGAGTTAAAAAAAAGAGAGCATAGACAGAGGAGGGCTGAGCCTGAACCACAAGAGCCAGGGTAAGGAGACCTCCCCCTGGGCCTGGCAGTCCAATCCAGTTTATTGATTTCCTGTCCCCTCCTTCAATTTGTGGATTGCGCCAAACCCAATAGATTATGACAAACGTGCCCGCCAGAGACCACCGATGCTCTAATTGAGCTTGATGGAGTACAGCTAAGGATCAAAGGTTAGGAAAAGTCGGTGACATAGCAGGTTTCTCCTCTCCTCCCACAGTCACTCCTTCAAAGTGCATAAAACAGACCGGGGGCCTTGATGAGAAATGGTGTCTCCCCTTCTTTCCATCAAGCCATCCTCCCTGTCTCGCCTTCTCTGTGGCCGCGGACAGTTAGACTTTCACCGTGCTGCCGAGCACAATGGAGTCAGTGCTTTACAATAACAGCCTCCTGCCAAAAGCACAAAAAAACAAGGCAAGAGAAAAGCTCAGTGCTCTATTTTGATGAAAGTAACAAGCACAGCTTGTTGTAAATAGGCTTTCTGAAGCCTGAGGCAGCTTTTCTCCCCAGGGGACATGCTTTCTGCATCTCTCCCAGGGTTGCTGTCGCCAAAAGGTTCTCTCTGTATGGGGAAGAGGGAGACATAAACAAGAAGTTCAGCTCTTTCGAGCAGGCAAAACCATCCCTCTTTTGGGTATATGTGCTGGAATTTATTCCATTCAGATTAGGAAAAGGATAGTTAGGCTACAGTACATGTCTGCGCGTGGACTCCCGCCTTAGCTGCGCGGCTGGGATTACAGTCCAGGTGCACACAGAGACACATTGTTAACCGAATGTGTCGGGGTGTTGAGCGGCTCGGTAAAGGAGTAGCACCCTGCGAGTCGGTCTGTCTATCTGATAACTCGGATGTGTGCTTATTCAAATGAGTTCTGCTTGGGGCAACCTCTTGCAAATCAAGTGCCATCCACGCTGGCATTGTCACACAAATTAGGAACGGATGTTTTGGGTAGAGCAGAGGTGTGCAGTCTCTGGACATGGTTAGACCTGCTGCCTTGACATGTTAGTGTTTGTTTGTGTCCCTCAACCCTGGCTGGATGTTCAGTTTCTTTCCTCCCCCCCCAAAAAAAGAGGGAACAGGGACGTGAAAGATGAATGTCTCCAACCTGCCACCCGTATATGGGAGTGTTTTTTTCTTTCTCTTTTAATAAATCTCCTCAAACCTCTCTTCAGTTACCTTTCTCCTCAGTGCCTATAAGCCCCTCTGATCCTTTCCAATAATAATGGCATTGCCAGCCAATCTCTCAGAAAATGGGTTCAGCGCATACCTAATCCCATTTAATTACTTACACACAGAGGGCTCAGGACACACTCCTCAGATGCCCCCCCCCACCCTTCTGTAAGCATGCCCTGTTTGCACCCCTTCCACCTCTTCTCATGAATTATGGATCGCTGGCTGCGAGGCGAGGGGTGCTGATTCTTCCTGCTCTGTCATAAGGCTCAGGGAGAACCTTAGCTCGGTGTAAATATGGTGCCTGTCTGGGGTTGAGGTGCCCTATTGTGCTTGGTATTAAAAGCTCACCACTCTCCCACTCAGTCTCTGGGCCGCTGTGGCACTCGCAGCAGGGGGGAGCGGGGGTAATCGCACAGGCCTTCCAACACTTTGCTCCGCTGCAGTTGCACTCATGCTGACCGGCATTACGGTCGGCAGTCATCATACCTGTTAGGCGGGGAGGAATGGGAAAAGAAATGGAAGCTGAAAACTGCAAAAATAGCCTCGACTCAGCCAAGGTGTAGTGTTGATTTGTTCAGCAAAGACTGCTTCACACAGCAAAAAAAAAAAGCACCAGCACTTTAGTAAGAAACCAAGATCCAACAAAAGGAGTACTTGTTGCGATGTTATGCGAGATAGACTGAACACAAGGTGTGAGAATGGCAGTTTTGTTTTATGAGCGCAAATGTCTTTAGCATATCTGAACTCTCAGTAGAATTGGGTCTGATCCGATCATTTGCATCAAAATACGACAAGACCAAAAATGCATTTTGGAGCATGTCGCCATGTTAATGGAGGTATGAGCAATTGTAAACATTTTGTAGCATTTGTGTAAAACAAAGCAGTATATGGTGGTTATAAAGACATTTTTTTTAAGTTTTTGTTTTTTAAGAAAGAAAGATGCAAAAAATGGTGAGTGGAGTTACAGTACTGCTGCATGCACAAATTGTCATTTGCTATAGGGAACTCATAGAAAAGCCACATTTTCCCTTTTCAAGTGAGACGTCTGACACAGATATTTTGGCTTGTATGATTGCTGAAATATATAATTTCATTATGTCTTAGCTGTAAGCAAGATACTTCTAAAAAAAACAACACCAGAAGGTCACTTAACTGAATCAATCCGTCATGTTTGCTATTTTACATAGAGGTGTGGCATTGGATCATACTGTATCAAATCCATTTGTCAAATGTAAAGTCCATGTGGTTGACCAGTTGTCAAGGTTTTGTTTACCGATGAACTCAGGACGCACACACGGAACTAAAGGTTTGAGTCTTTATTGAAAGAAGTATGCTGGGTGAGGAGTGATGAAGACCGGAGGATCAGGACTGCAGAAAGTCAGGGATGTAGATGATGGCAGGAGCTGACGGCCCGGAGACAGAGAGTCCACACTTGCTAGGTGCTGCTCGGCTGCAGGCCTCATAGCACTCAGGTTAGCAGCTCATTGGAGACACCAGGGCACAGAGCTGAGCTTCACCAGGGCGGCTAGTCAGGTTAGCAGAACTTGAGAGACACCAGGGCTCAGAGCTGAGCTTCACCAGGGCGGCTAGTCAGGTTAGCAGAACTTGAGAGACACCAGGGCTCAGAGCTGAGCTTCACCAGGGCGGCTAGTCAGGTTAGCAGAACTTGAGAGACACCAGGGCACAGAGCAGAACCTCTCCAGGAACAAACAGTGAACAAACAGTCCTTAGAGTGACTGACAGGACTAACCTTAACAAAAGGAGCAAAACAAAGCTTCCAAGGCAAACCGGGGACTGGCATGGAGAGGTGTGGGATGATGACGGCCCAGTGCTGAACTGAAGGCAGAGGGAGGTTTAAATAGAGCACTTCACAGGTGGAACAAGGGTCTGGCTAATTGGCTGGTAAATGATTATCAGGTGTGACTGACTGCTGAGGAGGTGAAGTGAAAATTGACAGAAAATAACTGATGACTGAAAACTAACAATAAATAAAGTCAAACCTAACCCAAAAGAGATGAAAAAATGAAAGTAACAGAAAAACAAAGCCAAACCAAAACTCAACCATGACACCAGTATAATATACTTTTCATTGTAACACCTCTTATATCAAAGACATAAAACAACAGACTAATCTATGGTCTGTAAACTAACCACACATGCTATTTTAATGCTTCAATAAGGACAATCCTTGAGCCCACAAAGTGCTGTTTTCTGCCTATGTCTTTTAAAACCTGGAACTGAAAGGATGGATGTGTATAAATATATTAATTTCTTATTTTTGGTGAGAGGTAGCACAGATTGTTACTAATAAACTGCTGTGTCATGCAGATTGTTTGTGTACCTGCATCAATATCGCATGAAATTGAAATACATGAAAAATGGTACCTGACCCGACACTGACGCCATTCTTGGATTGGATATTGGGTTGAGATAGATCAGTGATAATTTTGCTATATTTAGCAAGATCTAGTGATTTCCTTTTCTAAAAATAAAAAACACACAAATCTAACAACTTTTACATGTGTTAATACAGATCTTTGGAAACCTTGATGGGGAATCACACATCATTCCTAATCTTTCCAGTGAGTAGAGCTGTGGCCCCTCACTGTGTCCCAAAGCGTTCACATGTGGCCTGGTCCTCACACACCAGTCCCTCCCTGCTGCAGCCAGAGCAGGAGATGTTCAACCCAATGTATAGTTAGCATTATTCATGGGAATTACTATTGACTTTTGACTCTTAAAGTAGAATATTATGGAGACAAAAATGTATTTTGAATAATACTATGCAGTAGCTCTTAAATCATGAGGTTGAAAAGAAAACCGGAAAAAAACCCACCTTATAAATGAATTAATCAACATATATTAATCCTTTTGCACTTAGAGGTTGATTTACAATGTGAAACTCTTTACAAATAAAGTGCATTATTATTATCATTAGTCTCTTTCAAGGCTAAAAAGGGTAAATGGCCTGTACGTCTTGTTTAGCACTTTATTCTGCAATCAGTTATTCACCTGTCCTGGAGAAGACTAACACAAGCAGGACTGCCAGGGCTGGTCAGAAGGATTGGGGATTCGAACCAGCAACTCACTGGTTATAGGGCAAACTCGTACCTTTTTAGCCACTAGCTCTGTTTATGTCAATGCTTTTTGTGTGCGTCTTCAAGTTTCACCTTATTAAAATGTTGATGAAAATGACAGAATTCAGAATAACTTGCTCAATTTTGCAAATAACTTTTTTATGCTTGCTTGAGGTGTTTTTTGGCTTTTCTGAAAAAGAGTTAAAGCGCTACACAGGAGCTGGAAGCATATTTGCCAAATAAGTTCTGACCTAGCGAACATTTACCTCACATGACTGATGAGCAACGGATACGTGTGGATCGATGAAGAGACCCAAGTATTACTCTGTCTCATCCGTGAAAAAATAATAATTTTGTGTGCTGTTATGAAGTGTTATCCATACTAGTTTGTAGCCTCTATTTCCTGTTTATCACAGCCATGCGTGACGTCAACTTCTGATGATATTAGGCTTTGCGTAGCTTGATTAATTCGCTCCAAACCTGTTGTTGGAAACATGACTAATTCCAATTTTCTTCCTTTCTTTGTTGCAACATTTTAAAAGTTTGCTCAAAATTCACATTAAAAGTGGACAGTTGGAAGTTAGGTCAGATTGTTACAGTAATAATAATAAAGGAGAGAACCATGGAGTTCAGGAGAAAAACAACAGTATACCTGTATTGCAAAATAAAATGCTTTGTATCCCTTTAAGATTTCAGCCTTTAGTGGAACATGTTGTATTTGGACATGTTTTGTTGCTGGACGTAGCGTTTTTCCAGAATTTCTTTTTTTTTAGCTTCAGAATCGACTGCTATATTTTGAAATGCAAGAGTTGATCATCAGTCACCAAATTTAGCAGATCTTCATTAGACACGCCTGTGAATATAGACAGAAAAGGGTTGCTTTCAGACTAACATGTAATTAACAGTAAATATGAATAAAAGTGAAGAAATGAGCACAGATTTTATAATATCCTTAAACAGTTAGTTTTTCTGTCCTGGATTGGCACATTATTGGTATCCGTATTGTGTATTTGAACTCAGGAAATTGGAGCCCATAAACAGCATCTCTAAATGCAGTGGCTGTTGTCAACTCCAGATGCTGCCTGCCACAGCACTGGGCTGCAGAGAGATGCAGGGGAGCACACTGGATAAATCATGCTGTCCACTCCTTATGCGCTCAGTTGACAGGATCAGACCTCGACTCTCTAGCTGCGATCAAGTGCTTGGTAGTGCACACTTGCAGCCATTATATACCCCTACCACTGTGTCACATACTGGTTGGAAATGCGATGACATGTTCATTTTGAGGAACACTCCACTCTAAGGTTGTATACTTTCACAGGAGCAGCTAAATAAAGTACAAGATGACCATCTTAGGAGGGGTGTATATAATTGGTAGTGTCACGGTTCTCTCCTTGCCCTTGGAAGAGGAAAAAGAAAGATGATGTCTGTGTCAGCTCTGAGATGGTCCGCTGCTGTCTGTCAGGGCCCTTAGCACATTTCCCTGAGCTTTATACAGACAGGGCTTTTCTCACTGCCCTCAGCAGCAGACAGACGTCTCCTCTTTATCTCCCCAGATTTTTACCTAATCTTTCTCTCTCTCCCCCCTCTCGCCCTCTCTTGGTGAATTTGTCATAAATCATTTTTGGATTTTGGCCCCCGTTTGTATGGAAGGTTTCATAAAAAGGGAGGAACGGGCATCAGATACCCATCCAACGTTGTGATTAAATTACACGGGATATGAAATGGCGTAGTTTTGGAATCCATTATACTGCTCAATAAGACTCTTCACACTGTAATATGGCAGCGCCCTGAAGGGACAAAAGCACAGATGGTACGGTATTTCTGCAATATGCATATGACTGAACAGTTTAACAAGAATGGTTGACAGCTGAAGGAACAACATACAAGCTGAGTGCACACAACTTCTTCATCATACCATGCAGCCTCGCCATTAGTGCTGCCATATAGACATCAAAATTCACCAGATAGCAGCTAATTTCACGTGTCACACACAAAAGCTCAAAGACACGGCAAAATGAATTTCAAACCGCCCACACCAGGTGTTCGTACCAACAGGAAAAGGTTCATCTGATGCTCAGCCTTCTTTACCATTAACAATGATTCCAGAGGTTAATTGCAATGTTTTTTTACAGAGTTTTTGGTAGCTTTTTTTCATTTCACATTTACATAAAAACAACTAATTACATTCAATAACAAACTAAAGCGATGATAGCTCTAAATGGACTGGCCCTATCTGTCTCCATCTGTTAAAACCCATGGCCTCCTTTTTAAAGGGCTCTTCGTTTTGACAAGTATCATTAAAAAAAATACAGTCACCACGGCAACGGCAGACTCATTACATTTAATCCACTAATTGCTAACTAGTGCCACAATTGGCCGTAATTGCTTTGGGGATGCAGTTAACCCCTCGGTTGGTATGCAGAGCCAGGCATCGGACAAAGGCCAGAGATGAGATGTGCCGGAGCACATTGAGAACCAAAAAAAAAAAAAGAAAAAGAAACATACACACATAAAAAAAAATCTGTCCATACTCCATCTTCATCATGCAAACATTTCTAAATTTCCAACTGCAATATTAATTAATGGGGGGTGGTTGCCATGGTGATTGATCGCCATATTCTCTGACAGCAGTATTTAGTCAAATGGGCCCTAATGTTTGTTTGTTAATGGCGCCGTAAACAATGCTGCTGGAGGTCTTTTATTATCTCCGCAGCAGCTCTGCTGGCACCTGGGCCATTCAGCAGTAGTATGTACACCAAACATTAAATGGAGGAGAGGAAATCATTCCAGGAACCGCGTTTCTCTCGTCTTTTGCATTTGCGAAGAGTAGCGCACATTATGCTATTGTTGTAATGAAGATGCTGAACAAAATACTGCCTCTGCATACGAGAAAATCCCTGTCACATGTAATAAAATATGAAATTACGTTGTACGTACAATCTAGGTCAAATCCTCAAGATAGTCAAATCATTCATTGTGAAAAAAAAACCCGTAGCGCATGATTGTGAAGTGAAAGGAGAAGGAGACTTGGCTTTCACCGTTTGGAAAGGATAGAAATCTGAAAAGTGTGGAGTACATTTGTACTCAGCCTGCTTTACTGTGAAACACTTAAATAAAACAGCTCAGCAGGAACGTGAACAAAAAGCAGCATGAAGACCAAGTAACACAGAAGATTCGTCATGGATAAAGTTTAAAGCAGACTTAGGTTATAAAACAAGAGCTCAAGATTTAATGTCCTGCAGAACACTGTTCAATCTCTCATCTAAGAATGGAAATAGTACGGCAAAGCTGAAAACCTGCCAGTCATGCAGTTAATCTAGCCTTTATGGAAAAGAGGTAAGAAGAAAGCCATTTTAAAAAGAAAGTCAATAGGGGACAAAAAAGCATGGGTCTTCTTGTAGAAGTTGTTCTGTTCAATGAGACAGAAACTGAAGATTTTGGCCAACATGCAAAACACTGTGTGTGGGAAAAAGTAATATAATACCTGGAACATGGCGTGTAACATGGTGTTAGCAGAACCATGCTGTGGGAATGTTTTTCTTCAGGAGGGACAGGGAAGTTATTCATAGGTAATGGAAGGATTGATGCCGTTAAACACTCGGGAATCCCCCCAAAAAACTTTCTTAGAGGTTGCAAAAGACTTGAGACTGGAAAGTAGGTTTGCTTTGCAGTGGGACTCTATAGAAATGACAAACATAAATAAAATAACTTAAAACATATAGAGTAACTCGCATGAACTGAACCTTGTGTGTGTGTGTGTGTGTGTGTGTGTGTGTGTGTGTGTGTGTGTGTGTGTGTGTGTGTGTGTGTGAGAGAGAGAGAGAGAGGGAAATGAACAAATCCAGACCTCTTTGAAGAGTGAAAGGCTCAAAGGATGGAGAGCCACTCCGAGAACTTCACAGGCACAGAGGGGAAATTGCCTTGAACCTTGAGGTGTATGAAAGTGCAATTTGTGTCCCATCTGTTCTGCTTCCCTTCCATTAGGAGGAAGGGTGCTCTAAGGCCACTGAGGAGAAAATGCCCCTGTGAGGGTCCCAAGGTACACAGAGGCTCCCGTAGATTTAATTTGCCAGGCTAGTCAATCCCTCTTCCTCTCCGCATTATTTAAGCTTTGAATGTTGTAACCTTGCTGCTCTTTGTGTTTGTTTTAGATATAAGCAAAGCATGCTTTTATGTCTCGTTGAAGAGGTTCCTCACAAAGGCGGCCTTAAACTCATGTCTGCAAAAGTCGGTAAGCTGGATAGGCGGTAAAATTTCCATGCCAAACTGACCATCTTTCCAGTAGACATAAAAATAACTGGTAGGCAGAAAGCAAATGAAACTGAAACAAGCCTGCAGCTCCACAGAATCCTCTCTGTCATACCATTTAACTTGCTTAACTTTTTGCCCTTTCTTCAGAGGGATTTGCATGACAGAAGCCAGGAGAGAAGTTTGTTGCCCAGACAACCGATTGCCTCCAATTGCAGTTGGAGCAGAGGTGACACTAGAGGTGTTGGAAACCTCGGCATCAGAGATTAAATGGTCCCAACAGAGACATTTTTGTCAGTGCCAGAGAGTGCATTACTGGCAATAGGGAAAAAAAAACATTACAAGCCATTATGTCTAATGTTGAAGAAGAAATCTTTGACATACAGTATGATAGAGGTATTATAGTCAACTATTTAACTTGCTAGGAAGGTCACTCATTAACATTTTCATTCCAATTTCTTTCAGTGCCGTGTAATACATGGCTACTTCATGTTTTTTTTTTTTACCTCTACAACACTATTGCATGTCTGGGTTTGTCATGATTGACATTAATATGTCTCTGGTTCATGTGACTATCACAGGCACAGAACAAAGGTTTAACAGGTTTTTATAAAATGGTTTTAGAAGTGGTTTCTCTTCTGGGTTTCCTGTTGGACTCTAACTGGGCACTGAGGAGGAGAAGTAAGTGATGATAATCACTTACTTCTCCTGAGCAGCGGATGATGGAGCATGAATGAGGAGAGGGAAGCATAGTCTTGCTGTTGGTGAACAAGGATTTCCCGGAGGAGGTGAGCAAACCCACAGAGTCTGAGACTGGAAGGTGGTGGTGTTTGGTGGTTTGATCATTCTGAGGATGTCATGTTGTGGGAGGACAAGGACTTAAGCATAGATGCTGATGATAATGTTTAATGAGAAACACAAGAACTTACAGCCATACATACTACTGAGAATGAACAGCCAGGGAGGAACAGAGAGGCAGGGGCACAAAGTCTTCAAGGAGACATAGGACAACCAACCATAGGATAAGTAACAGAGGAACTAGCAAATGGTAAGAGACGACCAGACAGCTTATATACAGAGGGAGTGAGGAGAGAAGGTATTGAGAGCAGCTGTAAGTAATTAGGTGAGTAATAGGGACCAGCTGAGAGTAATGAGGGTAGAGGGCTGAGGGAGAAGAGGAATAATTAGAGGGGGAGACAGGGAGTATAACAGAATACAATACCAAAATAATGACAGAAAGAACTAACAGAATCAACTACCTCAATCCACAGAAGTAAAAATAAACAAACATCAAAGGTTAACAAACTAAAGTAGACATGATCCAGGACCTCTAAAGAATCAGTCCCAATACACAAAAGAAGCTCAAAACACAAAGAACTGGACATTGTGACAAATTTTGTTTTGTCCAGAAGGAGATGTGTGGTGAAACGATGAAGTTGGTCAGGCAGGTGAGCGAGAAGTCGGTGGCTGAGCGGAGGAAGTGACTTTTTTCAGGAGAAAGGTTTGAGAACCAGTGAGGCGATTAACAGCTCTGGACGTAACAGGATAGTGAATGAAGGCTTGGTTACCATGCTATGTGAATCAACAATCTGACATGTGCCTCGTGGAATCTCCTTTTATTTCGTCAAAACAAGCTGCAGCTGTGGGGCCAAACCTGCTCATCACACCTTACACTGAAGAGGTAAGAGAGGCAAACAAACACACAAACCCGGTCACGTCTCTGTGGATAGGACAGCCTAGGATTTCAGTGGTGTTGGAAGATATAAGTAAGTAATGCTCCACTGCCTTTGCATCTGATACTGTGACATGCTTTATTCATTCTGCAGGTAAAGCAGGCGGCAATGGGTTTTGTTTTAGCATGTTGAATAATTCAGTGGAATTAGTCTTGCTTTTTAGAGGCGACATATATATCGCAAATGCACAACACTGCTACAGAATTTACGCAAGTACTTCTTGTATGTAATGCCAGTGACCCAAAAATCATTACCTAGTGTCTAGCTATGCCATGCAGAAGCTTTGTCTGCACTAATTATGATTGACTCATCTCCACATGCTCAATGCTTGAAGTGGTTCCAAATGATGGCAGTCTGATCAACTTACTGGTTTATTCTGTTAAGAATAACTAGACCACCATAGCTCGCTGATCATTAGACTTTTATTTCCAGATGATCAGTTCATTCTTAAACACTAATAAATAAATAACTAAATAAACAGAACAAAACAGTGACATCATGGCACTCCTGACGCAGTTAAACACTGAATTATATTCATCACAATTCACATGCACTATGGGAAACCGGGTAATATTGAAGTGAAAGAAATGCTTCAGAGATGTGGAAGAACTTGATTTCCTCACATTTAGACACACACATCATAAACGTTTTCTCTTTCATAGGAGCGGTGTCATTCAGGCCTCGTCACAAAAGGGTTTCCATCAAATCACTACCAGTGCTGAGCAGGAGTCTGTGCTTGCCGACCACTTGTTCTATTGGTTTCCACCACTAAAACTCTTCAATTAGACATATCTTTAGTCAGCTTGATTTAGGACAAAACAATAAAAAAACTGAACTTGAACATGAATAAAAACCTGGATTGACACTGGAATAACACAATTTTTTTTTTTTACCAGTTTTTTGGTCTCTTATCTTCACACAACACATTTGTTTTTTTTTTTATCACTAGCAACACATGCATTGAGTTTGTGTTGACAAGTGTGTTTTTTATCTGAATTTATAAACATTGCTTGCAATGGTATTTTTAAACCTTGTAAGGTCTTGTAAAATCACTTTACTGTATAGTCAGTCGCTGTTTTAAATCCATATTTATGAACACTGATTGTTACTTACTACAAACATTGTCAGCCCTTCGAAAATTACCAGTTGCACAACGAGCTTGCCTAATTTGACTGCAGGGGCAGTTCTTGCATGAATTGGGCCCTGGCTGTGGTGGGTCCCTCCTCCCATCCTCAGAATCCGTTTAAAATGCAAGAAATCATCTACATTCTGGGGTTGGATGAAATACAGTGCAGTCAGGCACAAAGCATGTAAAATAGTCAGTAGCAATTAAATAGCGACAACTCTGGATTGTCTGCGCAAAACGCAATTGAAAATGTCCTCAAGGCTCGACAATAAATGTAAATACCTGAACCCTTTAATGACCATGTCTGTCTGTGTGTGAGTGTGAGTGTGTGTGTGTGTGTGTGTGTGTGTGTGTGTGTGTGTGTGTGTGTGTGTGTGTGTATTCTTACTTCTAAGAACAGGACAGACAATTGATGTCAAATAAAAAAAAGTTTTCCAGGGAATATTAACAGTCGCAGAGGATAGTGAGTGCCGTTGCCATTTAGAACCACAGTTTCTACGGAGGAGAGTGCACACAGTCTATGTTGCCAACTGTGAAACAAATGGCATCTAAATTGAATAATTCAGTCTGGGGGAGAAAGATGTGGGATTTGCACACAAAGACTGACTGACAGATAGAGTGAGAGGAGAGGCAGCCAACCTTTAACAGAGCTGCAGAGAAAAGACAGTAAATGGCAAGTTAGATTAATAGATTGGCAAGGTCTCACAGAAGATGGGCTAATAATTCACCAAGCAAGAGAAAGGCAGCTTTTCTGAGGTTAAAGTTGAGTGAGGAGGAATGATGAAGATGGAAATATGAATACTAAATAATTCAGTCGGGCTCCTTTTGTGAAACAAAAAGGGATTAAAAAGTGGTGAGAAGAGTCAAAGGTTAGCAGCAGATGTGGAGGAAGGCAAAAATGAATCACGTGGATGTGCGAGAACAATCTGAGATGGAAGTTAAGCATGGTAGAGCCAGAGGAGATGGAAAAATATGGGTAACACTGCCAGACAGAGGTCAAGGTGTTATTATAATCCACATCCAGCGATCACCTCTGCCAGTGCACCTTTTTAACCATCGCTGACATGCAGACGCAAAGCTGCCGACGGACATGTAAATGAACACCTGGATTCCTCTGAGCTCCTTCAGATCCAGTTTCTTACAGAGTAATTTCAGCTGCTCCAATTCAAATCACTCTGAGCATTAATTATGTCGTGGGGAAATGGGCTATTTAATTTCCACAAAGCATCCTCTACGTCCTGCTAATTGCTGCTTATATCAGCCAGTTTCTTCTCCAAGCTGAAATTATTGTACATCTCCATTTAAGACTTTCTGCTCTCAGGACCTCGCTTAGAGATTTTTCTCAGATCTCGCTCATTCTTTTTGGTTTCTTAGTAGCTCTGCTGTGTTAAAATGTTAAAATAGTTCCTGCCAGACATTTACCCTGCAAGAATAGTTATTATTTTGTCCATTTGGATTTTAATGTATTCCTTTTTCAACCCTTTTTTTTTTGTATTGCTTTTAGAGGCAGCCACTTATCACAAAGGCTTTCAATGTTTTAATACAAATTCTATAATCAATAAAGTTTAACAGATAGATGGATTCATAAATTAGGTAATTACTAAAATTACATAATTAAATTAAATAACTAAACCCCCAAGGTTCTTATTTGGGTAAAAGGAAGAACTAAATTGCTTGCTTTAGGCTCGGGGTGAGTAATGACAAAAATATTGAGGCTGATAGGAGTTTTCTCCACAGCTCCAAACCTAAGGTTAGGAGCTCTATTATCCAGGTGGATCTGAGAGTACACCAGCTTCCCTCTGCATCAAAATGAGTCAGCCGGTAATTTGAGGATTTTATGGACTTGTCCATCTGAGAGAAGATCCTGGACACACACACACCTTGCTAGTACCTGGCTTGACCCCCTTTGCCTTCAGAATAGCGCTTCTTCTTGATGGGACGGATCAACAGGGTCTCATATTGACATGAGAGCAAGACATAGTTACTGCAGATTCTTGAGGCCTAAAGGTTCTCTATTGAATTGGGATCGGGTGAAACTTTTTGCAGTACAGCGTTGTGATGTTCAGAAAAGCAGTTTGAATTGATAGGTTCAGGTAAGGGAGTAGCCGTCAGAAAACAGCCAAATCGTGGTTATAAAGGGATGAAGGATCAATAACAAAACTCAAGCAGACTGTGGCTTTCAAATGATGCTCAATTTCTACCAAGTCATCTAAAGTGTGCCAAGAAAATATCAATATGTACCATTGCACCAACACCACTGCAAGTCTGAACTGTTCATACATGGCAGCATAGACCAAATCTTTCATGTTCATGACATTCAGGTGTCATGTTGTTCAAGCCAAATTTTGACTCTACCATCTGAATTTTGCAGTTGAAATCAAGAGTCATCAGACCAGGCTATGATTTTCAAATCTGTCGCTAACCAATATTGGTGAGCCTGTGTGAATCTACAGTTTCCTGTTCCCGGGTGATGAGAGAGGCACCCTCCGTTGTCTTCTGCTGCTGTAGCCCATCTGCTCAAACATTTGATGTACTGTTTGTTTCTAGATAGTATTCTGCTTACGTTGGTCGCAACGGGTGTTTATCTGAGCTACTGTTTCAATCATCCCAAACCAGTCTGCCCGTTCACTCCTGACCTCTAAACGTTATCAAAGAGGGTCGGTCCGCATAACTGCTCCTCCCTTTTTGTCTTTATCAGACTCTGAAAACCAGAGATAGCTCTGTGTGAAATTCCCAGTAGGTCAACCGTTTCTGAAATGCTTACTCGGCTCCTCTGGAACCCCAAAAACACACCACATTCTAACTCATTTAAATACTATACCTGTTCTTCTCCATTTGTGTTAACAAGCAATTTAACATATGTGTCTCGTAAATTGGCCAGTGACTTAATATCCCTTGTGACTTTGGAGTGCCTTGGAATCCCCAGAATGATCTGGTGAGAGGGATCTCTTGGTTTACCTCTTGGACCTCTGAACAACAAACAAAAGATGATGGATGGATGGATGGATGGATGGATGGATGGATGGATGGATGGATAGATAGATAGATAGATAGATAGATAGATAGATAGATAGATAGATAGATAGATAGATAGATAGATAGATAGATAGATAGATAGATAGATAGATAGATAGATAGATAGATGAAAGCACCTATAAAAAAGGAATAACCATGACTGAATCTTTTTGTGCATATAAACAAAAGCTAAGTATTATTATTATTACACCACACAATATATCAGAATGTCCTTAGCTTTACATGTATCATCATCATTTCTCATTTTCTGTCTTTACTTTGACATCTTTTGTTCAGCCATTCATTTTCTGCCCTCCTCCTTTTAATAGACAGAGCATGTGTGTGTGTGTGTGTGTGTATGTGTGCTAGCACTGTAGTTGCACATGCTTTGTGTATGTGTGCGTTTCTAGGGTTCGGGGTGGGTAAAAAGGAGGGAGCACTCAAATCCCAATGGCTCTGGGGAGCTGTCAGAACTGATAGTGCTCTATCACTCGTGAACGGAGGTGCAAAATTGGGCAGAGCTGAGCGCTGTGCGAGTCAGAGGATGATGGTCCCTCTGTCCACTGAAGCCTGACTGACTGAGATGGAGAGACTTGAAAAGTGTTCAACCAGCTGCCTCAAAACTTAAAAAGAACAAGCCTGAGCAACTCAAAATGCAATAGAAGGATTTCAAAGGGACCTTACATGAATCTCCAAAAGGACATAAAAAAAAAAGCCCCATGAATTTTCTGATGAGCTTTATTCATCGATGTAAATGACAAATTACAGAGTGTGGACCATGTATTTCACAATACCAAACATTAAAGTCACATTTTATAGCTCTAAAAAAGAACCAATTACATATTTTGCAAAGAAATATAAGTTAACTAAAATTGTTAAAAAGATACTTGTGCATAAACATGTTTGTTGGCTTTGGAAATCTTTAGTTAGATCTCGAAGGAGAGCAGCTTATGTGAATAAGAGGCAAATATATATATGTGTTTTAGGTTTTTATGTAAAATCATGTTTCGATGTTTTCTGTTCTGTTAATTTATCACCTTTTGAGTTTTTGCCTGGCATACTTTACTGTACATGTACATGATAACCATTACATAGGAATGTGTCTCTTTTTATAGCTGCCATTTGCAAATCTGTTAATAAAACAACAATGTTGGTGAGATCTCTCTCCCAACCAGTTAAATCATCTCCATTTATTCCTGTGCCATCAGAAATCCTGAGACTGGGTCAGGTTCACAAACTTTCTGTGTTTTGTTTGCTCTGGAGTTGATGAAGACTTTAAGGAGTTAATTTTATGCCTACATCTAAAGTTCAAGATGTTTTAGCCATAGATGGTCACATAATGAATCAAATCACTCAAAACACTGAACATGTTTGTGAGACTAAGTGGTAACCATGTAGAGAGTTTTTTTTTTTACTTATTCACTTACATGAACTCCCTTCAATCTTGGCCTCTTGTCTGAAAGCCCACAATCCACATATTGATTTGTGCAAAAGAGAGCTCTTGAGTCGGTTGGAGCATTGTTTGTCCACCTGCCTTTGTGACATCTCTCTTGTTGTTTCTAATTCAGAGAAGACCAAAGATACATACCCTGATCTTTCCAAGGTCCCTAAGGAATACCATGAACTTAAGAGGTCTTTAATTAGCATACACCAAACCCTTTGCCCCATTATGGACCCTAATATTGCTCTATGTCTGTTACCCCCCTCACGGTTCTCGACTGTTTTGTCACCCCGGCCTCATAAGGAATCTGACTGTGGTTTAGGCCCAATTCTGGTGACCCACTCTGCATAAGGATACCAAAGAATCAATCTCTACCTACCATCTCTGCAACCAAGCCTTGTCAGCCAGGTGGCTGCCAGGTGGACCACTAAGACCCAGCCCAGCCCCATCAGCCATGGTCTCACATAAGTATGGACTTTCTCACTTCCTCTGATTTCAACACAGTCATCTTGACCATTGTTTACTATTTCTCAAAGATGGCTAAGCTGGCCCCTTGAAGAAACTCCCTTCCAACAAAGAACTCATTGGGGTCCTGGTTCATGAAGTTTGTTTTTGTCTCCACACATTACCCATGGATATTGTTTCAGACCAGGGTTTACAATTCATCTCGCCGCTTTGAAGAGCGTTCTGTGACCCACAAGGGATCCAAGTGAGCTTTTCCTTTAGCTTGAATTCTGATTTTGACGGTGAAATGGAAGGGATGAATCAGGAGGTAGAAACCAAGCTTTGCATCCTTTGTGAAGATGATTCCACCAAGTGGGCACATAATCTACCTTGGGCTGAACACAGCATCAGTTCTCTTCCATCTGGAACCACCTGTCTGTCTCTGTTTTTTCACAATTTATGGATTCTAGCTACTGGTGATTACTATGAAGACAATAGAGTCCAGAGAATGTACTATCCATGCATCAGTTATGCATTGTCTATGCATCTGGAGGAAAGCCAGCTAAAGCCTTCTCACCAACTCAGCTGTCAATTCAAGATGAGCCAATTGTCACTGTTCTCCGGCACCACAATACATCACTGACCAGAGGGTGTCGCTATCGACTAAAGACATTCCCCTTAAGATACAATATGAAAACTTGCTCCTCAGTTCATTGGTACCTTTGCTATGTCCAAGGTGGAGTTGACTGCAACTACATAAGAAGCTTTGCATTCATCCCCCATTCCATGTGTCCCAGTTCTAACCTCAGCTCAGCTCTGGACTCTAAAAGCCTTGTACGAGTAAATTCATCTAGTGTACCATCCATGCCTAATCACAGTCTCCTGTTTTGGACCTAATTTTTGCCCTTTAAATTCTCGTCTCTGGCCCTGCCTCTTTTTGATCACACACTTGATCTTACTTGTGTTTAAATTCTGGACCCAATTATTGACTCTCACCTTCTGCCTGTACCTCTCTGGATTGTTCTGCGATCTGCTTCCGTAAAACCAACCTCCGCCTGTCATCTGACCGAGCTCTGTTTTTTTTTTTTGGTCTGGATTTGTCAGTTTTGTCGATTTTCTGTGTACCCAAGACTGGCTAGGATTTCACCATGAAGGAATCTCCTTACTCGCTGTGACATCCCCCTCCAAACCAGCACTCCAAAAGGCCTCCACATTGCTCCTGCTGTCTGGACTGGTGTTCCCCTTATGTAATTCAGGAGGTTAGTCAATCTTTCCTCACCTGTTCTGTAGCCACCACTTTGTGTTAATATCACTGATAAGCGAGTTGCAGTTTTCGGGTTGCATGGTGAATTATGGGTAAGGTCCTTTTTATGGCTACCAAACAACATTCAAAGATCACAGAAAGCAACTATGATTCTCTTCAAGACACTGATTGTCAAATTACATCGTCTGTCCTCTGCAGGAACACTGCCTCTGTCTTAAGCTGGGACACTAAAGTTAAGCTTAGTTAAGTGCTGAAAGCACTGATTTAGCTGTAATTGCGAGCTGCACTAGGAAAAAAGAGTAATTTAAGAGATGGGGTAGTGGAAAACAGACACTGGGGTGAGGCAGAGACCGGTATTTACTTCAGTGAGGGTGACGGGGCTGGAAGCAGGTTCTTGGTTCATCGCAGCCTTCTCGTGACCCAAAGCACCTCTGAAGCACTATACGGATTGATAGTCTCGAGATGCCCCAGTGCACAGGGATATGCTGACAGCACATTCCATCAGAGCATAATAAAATGATTTTGTACAGCGCACCTTACTTACCATAGTTTTTAAAGCAATATTATGTATTACTGTAACCCTTATCATATTTCTTTAATCTGCTAAGACCCAACTAACCTAAATAAAGTGGGGTTTTTTTGGCCACATTAATGTGAGTGAAGTGATATGACGTCTTACGGTGCCACTATGGTGCCACTATGGTGCCACGCAGCGTTCCTCTACTATTTTTATCAAGTTTTCTTTGTTATTCCTGGATGCATTTGAATCACTTCAAAAAGCAATCGTGGGCAAAATTAAATTTCTGTCGGACTGATTCTATGTTCTGTCTCTCTTCTCTATTCCTCTTTTGGCTATTGCCTGATACCCTGGCAGCCTCCTCTGTTTCAAGATTAGATCATAGCCTTCATAAAGATGAATATTAGACACAATAAATGTGTGCAAAATACTTGCAATTGTAGTCTGTCTGAACATCTATTTTCTGTCTGGAAATTGTAAAGAGTAAGCAGAGGTTTTTTAACTGCATTTCTTCTTCCCGTCTTTGAGTGAACTCGGAGGAGCCTTGCAATCCACCGCTGTTAAAGGAGCTATAAGTAAGATATTTACTGTAAAATAAACCTAAATCATTCTCATTTGTCACCTGGGATGAAAGTAGCATTCCCGATAAACAGTCAGTCCGCTCCATCAGTAATGTCTTAGTCACGTTTTTCTCCTTTCAAACCTAGAAGTACGGTTCAGAACTACTTTGGTTCAGTGAGTAGCCCATGTTTACTTCCTGGTTTCTGAGCCAATCATATGAAAGTCTCCGTGAAAGGCATTGTGCATGTGTTGATTGACTTTTATCCACTAAGGGTCTATGTTACTTATATATTGTAACTTTAAAGCTTATTATATTAGTATAAGTGAATATGGCATAAAGTGCACAGTCATTGTACAGCACATATATTTAAGCTTAAAAGCCTTAAAACCAACACCTGTGAGAATAATGCTCACGTCTGCTATCTGCACACGTTACAGTGATGCCGGGGTTTATCTGTTAGCCAAAATTCTGAACTCGTATGACTGGCGCATGTGAAAATGCAATGCACAATTCACTTATTTGCCCTTCTCGTCGTTTCTGGGTTAACCTGTCAGCAATCCAGAATTCTCATCACTTTCTGGTTTTCAAAAACATCATCTCTGCTAGGCTGTCCTTACGGGGGCCTTAAGGTCACACTTCACATATTGTGACTATTATTGTCAGTTTAAGAGGAAGGTAATGATATATGTTAAGGAACATTTATTGGAGATCATCACAAACCATCTGAGCTACAAAAATATAGAAAATGATGAGCTGTGTATGTAAAATGTTGAACTTACAGGTTTTCATTCCATTTAATTACTTGGAGGCTGTGTTTTTTCTGCAGTACATTTAAGTGCCTGTCTTTTGGAGGCTATAACTAAAACTGTATCAAGCTCTTAGTAAACTGAAACTCTAATAACACCATGACACTGACGTGTAGAGAGAGAACAAATTCAGCACTTGAAGCTCTCTTATGACAAAAGCAGTAGCTGTGTTCCTGACAGCCCTGCCTGAACCAGCTGCTTTTAAAGAAAGACTGTAGTAAACATGCTCAGTGTGAAAGGGTGTTTGTTTAAGCATGTCTTAAGTAGATCTCTGCATCTACAACAGTATCAGTTGGGTTAATATATTAAAGTACAGATTTGGCAGAATGCTGACATTTTGCTTGTGCATTTTTTTCTCAAAAGCGAAATATAGCATTGATCTTACATATTTGCATTTTTCTAAATATTTGTATTAACCGATAACACAAGGAAACTGGTAAATGTGTCTGTTTTTTAGATTTTACTGGGAGCTGCAGGTACCGCAAAGGTTCTCACAAACATGAAAGGTGTTGAAAACGTTTTTATTTTCTCACACAGTAGTGACAGACCTAAGAACTCCAGCTTCAAAGCCCTTCACTTACCAAATCGTTGTAGTTAGGTGTAGCAAACTCAAACAGCTTGTGTTCCTGCTGTTCCTTTGTGTCTCTGTTTTTTTATGAGGAAGAGGAGTATCCATGGTCAGGTTTAACAAGCCCAAGTGTGACAGGGGTCATAATGTGCAAACCTCCTAACTCTGAACCGTTTCTCTGCTTCTGTTTGATGGAGGACATGAAAAAGTGAAATGGACTGGTTGCAAAAATATTCATATACCTTGAAGTGTTTCACATTTTATCACTTTACATCTACAAACTTCAGTGTGTTTTATAGGAATGTATGTGATAGAGCAATGCCTAGTCATGCATAAATGTAAAGAGAAAGGAAAAAAAAAAAAGATTTGTGTAATATAAATCAGAACCGTGTGGAATCACCTTACCTTGTTGTTACAGCTGCAAGTCTTTTGGGACAAATAGAGACATACCTGCTCATTTTTCTTTGCAAAATATCTCCAACTTCATCTGATTGTATGGGGAGCATCTGTAAACATCGGTTTTCAAGTTTGGCCACAGATCTCTAACCGCTTTTTGGTCTGGACTTTGACTAGACCAATTTAACACATGACGATATTTTGATCTGAACAAATGCATTGTAACCCTTGTCCCATGTTCAGGGTAAACCTCCCGCTGGGAGGTGAACTTGTTTGCAGCCTGTAAAGCCAGCAAACCTTCGAATGCCAGATGCCTCGAGGGAACTCAGACTTGCAGAACATCCCTTTGACTTGAGGCACACTGTACTCACTGCAGTTTCTATTGTTTTAGCAAATCAGTTATGCCCATATTCAACAATTGGTAGGAGAAGAAGAATCTGTACTGGCAGTGCATTCCTACTGTCATTCTGAGTACAAAGTTTGTCAAGTTTTAAGTTTAAAATTTTTTCAAGTCTTTGCAACATTTGGCAATAAGTATTCTCTCTGTGTTTGTGTTTAACCATGCATGCAACAAGAGTACTTTCTACTGAAAATATTAGGATCAATTTGATCATTCATAGCTTGATTACTAATTTTCATGCAGCAATAGTTATTTGGTTTTGCAATTTATCTAAAATAACAGTCTATAGCAAAGGGGCACATAACAGAAAACATGCTTGTCTGCAAACCGTTTCCTGTGTGTACGCTAGATAGTTTTTCATCATATCTAAGCGGTCACACACAGGAAACCCAGAGGCTTTCCAGGGTTGAACCAAAACCCCATTGAAAACAACTTTGAAACACAAAGGAAGTTTCAGCACAATTTGCACTGCACCTCAAATGTGAAAGAGTCTTACAACAAGGCAATAAACATCCCTTAATTCAGCCACAGTTATCTGTGTGCAACAAAAAGTTGAATTACATTTTTTCAGTAATGCAAAAAATATGTGGCATTTTTCCAGCCTGTGAAATAAAGGTTGGCATGTAAGGATTGCAATGGGAGCCTCATAATTGTCAAATTCTCCTAATTCTCAAAGGGAGTCTAAGAGATGTTGTAAAGATAGCAACGTTGTGGAGTAACATTTGCTTGTCTGGGTCTAAGTGGCTGCCCTTTGGTCTATGATCTCCACCCTGTCTTCACCTCCTCTCATCACCATGCGGTTACCAGGATGAAGGCTCTCATGAGGCATATCTATGCTGATTGCTCAGACTTAAAAATTGCTAAATATGTCTGTCTCGTGTAGCACTTGCAACATAAGGACATAAAAATTACAATTGCACAAATATTCAACTTTAGACCAAACCAACCAAAGATGTCCCAACGCTGCAGTCGCTGCAGGCCAAGAAGTGTTAAAAAACAAGCAATATCATGCCTTGGAAAAATATTTCTACCCCTCACATTTTTCCACATTTTGTCATGCTACAACCACAAACTTCAAAGCATTTAATTTGAGTTTAGCACAAACACAAACTAGGGCAAAAATTGGATGGAAAATCACACTTGCCAAGTACTAAGTCATTGTTCTTTTTCTGTCTTATATTAGCTATTAATGCTTTTAGCACAGCAAACTTTACTTAAACAGTAGTCTTCCTGTTTACTAGAAAACTTAGATTCTTCCAAGGCTCTTAAAAGGCTGCCAACATTCCCAAATCCCTCATCCCATTCTACACCACAAGAGCTTCATCCTCCAAAGGACACAACTGAGCACTTTATTTCAGCCTACCTTGATCTGCTGAGAATATTGCTCTCTTTGGCAGCCTGAATGAATCAGACATATCGCAACACGTCGTAGAAAATAATTCTGTTTTTATAAGCTTTTTTGTGTTTGTTTCCTGTCTGACAGTGTGGCAATAAGAATTGTTGTCCTAATGCCAAAGAGCCCAACAGATATTTATTATTTCACAAGTAGAGCCTTACTGCTTTCGCCATAGTGCTCTGCTTGATTTATATATGCAAGAAGCTTTATTAGATTTTATGCTGGGACTATTTCATATTTAATGGACACTGAAATGTGAAGGTAAAAGAGGAAAAAAGGAGAGAAACATGAGATAAAATGCTAAAAGGGAGAACAGCTGCTTCTTCATCTGCAAAGAGATATAAAAAGAACAACAAAACTAACCGATAAAGTATTACAGGTACATACAACCAACGCCTTGATAACATCACTGAAAAATATACAGTATTATTTATTACGAAATGTACAAAGTGACAGCTAAGAGCAGAGATGAGCCCCAAGAAACCCCTCAACAGCCACAGTGCTGAAGCCCCCAGGACGAGCCTGTGGGCTCCGCCGGAAGCCAGCTATGCCGGAGCGGATCCAACCATGGGCCTAGATACCCCACGAAGCAGCCACCAGGAGCGAGCCGGCGCCCACCCAAGCATCCAGCCCCGGACACTGAGGACCACCAACGCACCAGCGGGCCAAGATGCCAACCCGATCCATACTCCGGTCCTTAAGTTACGGGGATATGCCGATTACAGCTAATCAAAGCATGGTAAGCAAGGTATTTTAGATTGAAATATTACATCAGAATAATCTGAAAAAATTGAATTCAGACAAGTACGGTTAATGAAAATAAGGTTTATTACCTGAATAAAGATTGTTATTTTCAAAAGGTACTTTTAATCTGACCAATGAGCCTCGTTGGAGCATATATTCCAAGTTTACAAGCTTACAAGGACTTACAAGCTTCTGCGTTACATTGAGGCACAGTCTGCTGAGTGTATACAGCTTCCGTGTATATATCCTTTTACTTCTTATTTTGCTGCATTCTTATTTTTTGTCTCCACCATCAATACCAAGTCAAATTCCTTGTAAGTGCAAACCTACTTGGCGATTAAACTTGATTCTGATTCTGATATTCCAATGTGCTTATTAGGACCTGTGGTCAGCTTCCTTGAGTCAGAACTTTATCTAAACCTGGGATGGTGGTAGGTGCCTCTCTCCAGCGGTCACTGAGTGAGAGGCAGGCTTTTCCCAGAACAGGTCACCAGTCTATTCAATTTATTCAAACCCAGGACCTTCTTGCTGCAAGGCAACAGTGTGAACAAGACAGTCACTGTGTCTCATTGGATAAAGACAAGGTTTGTGACGTGCATTTGTCCTGCAGAAATATTCTCCCAACTGGGCTGCAGCTCCTCCAATGGGCCTCTTGGCTGCCTTTCTCAGTAATGCTCTCTGTGTTTGTTTGTTTGTGTGCATGCATGATGTCTTCTCAGAGCAGAGGATCTTGACTGGAGGGCGTGGCCTCTGGTTTCAGAGCGCACACCTGGCTGGAATCATCTCATCAACCTGCTGCAGATGGTAGGAGCTGGGAGATGTCCTATATTTGCCTGATGTTCAACTAACATAGCAGGATTGCCTTCTCCTCCCCATTTCCGCCACCACCTTCTGTGCAGTGACCCATCCCTTTCTATCTGTCATTCAGAAAATTCTTCATCATTTTCCTGTCTGCGTCAGCAAGCGCTGTTGTTTACACACTTCTAGCTTCTCAGAGAGTGTTTGTTTGGACGCCCATGCAAATAGCTTTTTTTTCTTTTTTTTTTACTTGACATTTTTAACTAACTTGAACATTCAAATTTTTGCTACTTCTCAGGGAGTATTTATCTGGTAGATTTGTGCAATTGCACAGTATTTTCACATCCTTCTGTATACAGACTACTCCCTGTCTTATTTATTTCTTTACTTGATCATTCACATTTTACCAGATTCTAAGGGCTAGTCGCACACTTTTAAGCTCCTCGGGAAGTGTTGTTGTTTGGTAGACTAAACAACAACCTTTATATCTTTGATCTATGTCTGTGTATTATAAGTGAACTCTGAGCCAGCGTCTCACCACAAATTTCATTATGGTTGCATGATGATAATAAAGATTCTTGATTCGACTAACTCCTTCCCCAGGCTCTGCAGAACCACCTTACCAAAGCCTCTGTGCTCGCTCTAATCTTTGTCCCTGCTTCAGAAATAAACCATCGATCCATCTAATATCCTGACTCCTGGTTTGAACTCTGCGTGGGAAGATTGTCAGTAAGCTTCCTGAAATCATAAGACGCTCTCCTTGCCCGACCTGCCACTGAAGCTGGACAGCCATTTCTTGGTAGGTTTGGAGCTTCTCCATAGCCTTTTAGATGCTCAGAACTTGGAATATTGTTATATACAACCTAACGCCGCTCTAAATTATGCCGTTTCTTCACAAACTTTTTATAACAAACCTTGGAGGCCTTCGAAGAGCAGCTGCCTTTATTCACACGGTTGGACTTTCTACTAATTAGGGGACTTCTGAAGACAGTTTGGCTCAATTAAATTAATTTGGAAATATCAGGATACAGGGAGCTGAATGCAGCCAATAATTTATTTTTCTTTTTTTAATGAAAAGAAATATTCAAAACTTTACATCCTTTTGACAATTTGTGCGTAAAACCACAGATTGAAGGTTGCGGTTGTTTTCTGTTGACGAAATAGAAATAAATAAATCAACAGGCATGAATAGTTTTTCAATTACGGTTTATATATTGTCAGTGAGGTTGCTGAGAGGTTCTGAGAAGTCTATGTGGGACTTTTTGTTTTTCAATGTCAGACGTTTTTGTGATGTTGATTTTCTTTTTTCCTCACCATGCAAAGTCACCTCTGCGTAGTGACGGTCTCATCCTCTCAACGTTACTTTCTCACTTCCAACCTTTTTATTGCTACTCTCTTCCAGTTGATCCCCCCCCCCTCCCCCCTTGTCTTTTCTGGCCCGGCCCCCGCTCTCTTCCATCGCAGCCACCCTCATCCTCGCCTGGTCCCTGCCCATCTCATCCTCCACCTCTGTGTCCTCTAACCACTTGACACCTTTTCAGATTCATCCCCATCAGTTGGCAGACAGCGTGCGTTTCACCCGCAGGGCACAATGCAGCGATCCTCATGAATCAATGGCAGATAAATCAATGCTATCTCTTTTTTCCATGCCTCTGTTGCCATCGATTTCCCCCCCTCTCTTTCTCTCTCTCTCTCTCTGTTGCTTTACTGTTTGTGGAGTCTTGAACTTTGCTCAATTAAACTGAGTTCACTTTCAGGAACAAATTGTAACAGCGTAAGGCTTTCAGTTCCAAGACACTAATGTTTGTGGCTGGAGCTTTTATTTATGAGATGCTCCGTTCAGAGAGCATCGGCTTGGTAATTTTCTTTTTTTTTTTTTTTGCTGAGGCTTAACCTGAATTTACTGGCACCATGAACCCTTTTTTCCAATGAGGCATGCAAAATGCTTGCCTTGATTGGGACTTTTCACTTTGAGCCAGAGCTGATGTCTGAAACAGAGACAAAGTGAAGATCCTTTGATCATATTTACTGGGAAAGAGGTAGCTGCAATTAGCATGTAAATGAGCCTTTATTTTGGTGTTTTAGTGAAACCGCCATAGGTTTCCTGGCAGCGAAATATCCTAACGCGATGTTATATCCAATCATCAGGCTCCAGAGTCTGTCGGAGGGAATGATTTCTGAGAAATGCAGAGACACACACATATTATTCTGAAGACTACATTTAATATAGCCCACAGAAAATTATCCACTGTGATATTTCACTAGTCTCCCCCATAAATAATTCATTGTTTTTATGTGCCCTCATGCTGCCTTGGGGATTGGAACAGCTGAGTGTTTTCACAGCATATTTGAGTCCAATCTTCTGCGTATTAGGCGTGCTCTAATCAAACCACAGTAAACATGCCTTGAATGTTTGTTGAGTCATCTGCTTATCAGCTAATCAAACGGCCTATTTGCCTGCGCCGCTGCCTTGGTGGCGCACGGCACAGCTCCGGTTTAGTATTTTTCAATTATTTGTTCATCTGTTTGATCGAGGCTGAAGCCGTGCAGAGCAGGTGACGTGGCTGAACTCCGCAGACTTTAATGCTCGATGTGCAGGTCCGCCAAAGCGGCAGAGTAATTGGAGCTAATGCATTTAAGGGATCGACCGAGCCAGGTGATCCATTGTTCTGGAAATTTTGCCTCTCAGGGAGCATATGTTCACCCGTTTGTACCATTTCTCACGTGGGTGCAAGACCTCATAAGAGAACCGCGTGTGCACAGAGCATGTGGATGTTTCTTTTTGTGCAAGAACTAGCATGAAAGTGCAAGTCATAGAGAAAATTCAAAGGCAGGAGCCAGGACGGCGACATGGAGCTGCCAGGGATTGGTGAGCAATCAGATAGGGCAGAATTGATGACCTGGCTCAGGATGGATTTCTTGGAGCGGGCTGCCAGACCGAGGTAATACTTTCAGGCTCTTATCAGCACTGGCATAAGCTGAGTGCTGCATCACCCACTTCCCAGCGTCAGCTTATTATGAGAGTCCATGATGTGTGATTGCTTGTACCGGCTTTGAGTCCCAGGGTCTGCGTGCACAGGCCACAGTCACCGAGAAGAACAGCAACGCAGAGCCGCGGTCAAGGTGCACTGCTCACTTTCTTGCTATTGTAATGACATTTAGCAAAAACAGGCTCTTTACAAGGTTCCAGTTACTTTTGTGGTGTCGCTTGCAAAAATAATCAGCCCTGCGGAACATTTTGAATTCAACCAGAAACTTCTGTGTATTTTGTGTGGATTGTATGCGATAGACAAACGCCGTTCCTTGCATAATTGTGAAGTTATGAAGTTTTTTTTTTAATAAGAAAAACCTGAAAAGGTGGCAAACATCTGTATTCAGCCTACTTTACTCTAAATTACAGTCAGTTCAATCAATTATCTGAACTGGGAAAGAGTAAGGCACGACTGCAAACCTACAAATATATGTCTAAACTGGCAGGCCAGACAAGGAGCATTAACCTGTAAAAAGCAACCAAGAAGCCCGTGGTAACTCTAGGAGCTGCAGGGGTCCACAGCTGACGGGAGAAATTGTTGACGCTCAGAAACACATGGAAGAAGGTTTCTGGTCAGATGAAACCAAAATGTAACATACCGGCTGACATCCAGAAGGCCATGCGTGGTGGAAAACATATCCTGCATCTCGTTGTCCAACGTTGAAGGGAGCATGGATGCAGCCAGGAATTCCTGAAAGAAAACCTAAAAAACTCAAGGAAGGGGGTTCACCTCCAGCAGGACAACAAGACTAAACATACAACCAGATATACAATGAGCTGCGTCTCGGTGTATAAATGTGTGTGCGTTAGTGAGAGCGACTGGGTGAATGTGGCTATAGTGTACAGCTCTTTGGGTGGTCAACATGACTGGAAAAGCGCTATATAAGTTCAGTCCATTTACCATTTACCATTTAGTTTAAAGTTCAAAGCCTTTACAGCAGGGGTCAGCAGCTACATTTGTCTGAGGGCTAGAATATACCATAAGGTGCACCGGATTATAAAGCACACTAAATATTCATCCCAAGTGTGTAATATCACTCCGCCCCTTCACGTACACAGCTCGGATGGTAAAATGTGCTATCAGCTAGCTGAGCACCTAGAGCCATTTCTTTTCCAGCAGCCTCCCACCGCACACCTGTCAGTGAGACAGAGAGGGACTGTGATGCTGCACGTCCTTGCGACCACCTGTTCGCCTGCTCAGAGTATCAAGCTCGGTGCCACATATAAAACAGTTTGATGCGCAGACTTCTCTCCGTCGAGAAGTCATAAAAATTGAGCTCTTCAGGTACCTTTACGTGCGCACCTGCGCGGAGTTACCTAAACCCGAGAATGTGGGGGTCTTTACATGAATGCACTTCTAGTTTAGACATTACAGTCAGGCAGGTCTTGTAGACGGCTCAGGGGTCCGATCAGGTGCCCCTGAGCTGAATATCCATTTAGCAGAGTGGCTTCGTTGCTAACCAAAGTCGTACTTACACATTTTAACAGATTGTTGAGCGCATTGTACCACATAAAATCAATCAGTAAGCACAACGGTAAGCACATATAAGGCGCAGCGGATTATAAGGCGCACCATCAATTTTTGAGAAAATGTAAGGATTTTAAGTGCGCCTCATCGTCCGAAAACCCCGAGATATATATCTTTATCCATCTATATATAGATATAGATAGATATAGGTATATGATACTGCTTTACAGTATCAATACAATTGGGTGCTCCAGTCAAAATCCATGCTTCTAACTGAAAACTTGTGGAGAGACTTAAAAAATAATGTTGAAAGATGTTCTCCATCCAGTTTCTCAGAACTTACATTAGTTTGTAAAAGACAGTGGGCAAAATATCAGTATCTGGATATGTTAAAGACACACCTTAAAGAACTGAAAACTATTAAAAACATCCTTACACATATCATCATACATTGTGTTGGTCCATTGTGTAAAATGTCTTGATGTTTTTGGTTGTAACATGATGAAATGTTACAAAGTTAAAGGAGATGTGAATACTTTTGTATGGCACCATATAAACCAGAAGTGTCATCTGCACAAAAGATGGTTTATCATTGCTGTACTTTTTAATCATTGTGGTTTTATAGAAAAAATTGGGTCTTAACTTATGAAAAGAAACATCGGAGCTCTTACAACAGACACAGATGCAGGGCATCTCAATGGTTTATGATAAAAATAGTAACCAAAAGACCGAGATAAATATTTACAAAACTGTTTCTAATTTTAATGTGCCCTTCATGTAAGTTTAAAACAAAACAAAAAAAAATCGAGTCACATAAGCGTTCACAACTTTTCTCACTGACTGAGGTTTTGATTTGATTTCAGCTCTGGTTTGGAGGGTTGTGTTTTTTTGTTGTTGTTGTTGTTGTTGATAAAAAGCTTATATCGTGACTTGACAATATTTGTTCATTCTACCTTGCTTGTTTTAGTAATCTAAGAAATTGGGAAGAAACCTCGTCTTCACAGCCCTCTTTGGGTGACTCCAAAGATTTCCTGTCAGATTTAGTTCTGACTTGTGTCTTGGACGTAAAAACACACACACACACACACACACACACACACACACACAAAACACACTTTATACAGTCGTGAAATAATTATTTCATTGGCTTGGATTAGCATAATCTTTTCTGACATCTTTGACTGATATACCACATTGCTGTTGCCGTCAATAACTGATATTTACCGGTGTTTTCTCTGCGTCATGGTGTAATATCTAATGCTGTAGATTTATGTTTACTCTCTTTCTCCTGACTGTTACATTTTATTTATTTATTTATTTATTTTTTACAAAAGCTATAATTTTGATCCCACGTAATTTCTCTGCAAACTATGGCTAAAGAATTAAAATAAGCAAATTTCAATAATGGATGAATGAACTTAGTTTCTGGTTTATCAGAATCAATATAATTCTTCTGTGAACTGAAGAAGAATTAAAGTTTAAGCTGACTCAAATGGCTCTTTAAAGTTCTTGCAACTCTTTTTGTGATCTTTTTTAATTCAAATGCAAGTTGTATGTCACATTAAAGGTGGAAAAAGTGTTCAAAGAATTCAAAGTGGTCTGAAATTATATCACAAAGACCAGACATTTTTGGAGCCACAACTTCCTGTTAGAAACTATTATTAAAGCAATTATTGGGAATGTTTTGCTCAATATGATAATCAAAACTATAAACGACAACAGTAGATTCCTCTTTCTGAATAATCCCATCTCGTCTCTGTCAGCAGGATCTTTCATTTTCCCTGCAGACCAGCCACAAACCAGGACAGCCAACTGGACTCTCTCAGGGGTCCGGTTCGTCCCATTAGAGGACGAGATGCCCTTCAACCCCGGGCACGGAAGCTGAAAACGAGCCGCAGCTTCTGCGTCACCTAAAAGATTGATCAAAGATCTTAATCTCCATCCCGTCACAGCAATTTATTTCAAATCCTTCTCCTTTTTGTTATCTTCCGCGTATATAAACAACGTGGTTTCAGACGCCGAGACGCCAAAGCATCTCTATGGTAACAGCACTCAATTACCGGTGATTGGCCAACCCGTGGGAATGTGTCTATTCCCCGAGCTCGGTGATTGGTCGGTGGGCGGTCTGAGCAGCCTGACAGTCTGCAGCGTTCCGGGTTATTGTCAGTCTCCGCGGCTCGGCAGAAGGGCAGGACCGCGTCCCCGGAGCTGCGTCAAGCAGCTAGCTCTTTATTCAGACGGAGCAGGTTCTAAATTTGGTCGAAACACCAAAGAGAGGCCGAGTGAGCTTTGCCACTGAGGTTGCTCCAAGATCGCATGTGGAAATCTGCGTCTGAATCCGGAGGAAACGCATCAGAGAGGGAGAGAGAGAGAGAAGGCTGCCGACCCCCTCGGAGAAAGTGACGGACGGAGCAGAGGCTGATCGCCGGGATTTTTTTCTTTGCATCAGTTGAGGATATTCCAGGTTGCTTTCAGGGTATCAACACAGAAATTGCCTAAATACATTTCCTAAACATTTACGTTTGTATTCCGCCTAAAAAAAATCGCCCGTACGGAGGAGACGGACCCATGCGTAACAGCGCTGGATTTTTTTTTTCTTAATTTGGGAATATACGCCGTGAAAGAGTCCCGTTTTCCATCGCTCGGGAGAATTTTCTCAAGCGAGAGAAAAGAGCGAGCGGTTCCTCTCACTTTGCTTTCCAGAAGCTGAAACGCTGAAAAACGAGAAGCGCTTCTCTCCTCGGTGCGCAATCCCTGCGAGGCTTCCGAGAGACTCCGCCGACCTGCGCTCTAACCTCCACATTCTGCCGGCAGCCCAATAAAGGAGAGGAAAAAAAGGGGGCGAAGCCTAATAACTTTGCATGCTTAAGACGAGAGTGTGGAATCTTTAATTTATTTTTATTTTATTTTTTAAATTTTTCCTTTTTTGCATACCACCGGAAGACTGGGATAAACTTAATCAGCGTTGAGTATTTGCGGAGGAGCCGCAGCAGCTGGATTTCTGGGGGAAGCGGAATGAATCATTTTTAATTTGGCCCAAAGAAGAACGAGGCAGATTGCTTAGGAGATTGCATGGAGTTGTAGTCTTTAATAAGGAACGCTTTATGGTAGGTATACTTTGCATTTTCCTCTGTTTATAGATGTTTTTTCTTTTCCCCTTCTGTCCGGACGGCCTCTTTTATGGGGAAAAAAAAAGAAACGAAACATAGCCACGTAGGTCTCAGATTTAAAGCTTTTGTTTCCATGCGTGGTCCACAATAGAGGCGGCGTTGTTAAAGAGAGCCGAATGGCTTTAGGAACTGCTTTGATGTTGGAATATTGGGGCTTTTTCAAGTAAGGGATAGCAATTACGCGTGTTGTGGAGGGCAGCGCACCGCAGGCACCGGTGGCGCTGGGAGAGAGAGAGAGAGAGAGAGAGAGAGAGAGAGAGAGAGAGAGAAATAGATTGCGGCTCGGAGCAAAAGGTGCGATTTTTTTTATCTGTCTGTACGCCCCCGTGCGTCACTGCTGAAGTGTCTGGTGCAATTGGACTTTTTTTTTCTCAGTCATATATCATTTCTTGCCTTGGTTGTGTGTCAGGCTTTTATCGAGGAGGGGGGTGTTGGAACCCGTGAAATGCGCCGAGATGCGCTGTGCAAAACTTTTCAGCCAAATGCTGCATATGCAGCTCAGCCGGAATGCGTCCGCTCCTGTGGCGGATGCGTCCTCCGCGCGGGCTTCGGTTTATTATAGGTGCGTCTGAAATTCACGCCTTTCCTGGAATATAGATGCGAGTTAATAAAAGTCACGCTCTGAACTTTGAGCCTCGCCGCCGGCTTGCTGAGGTTGCTTTGCAATATTTAGCCTCATTGCTCACGCTGCAAAGATACGAGCTTGCCATTATGCTGACTGTGCAGTGGGAGAAGAAGGGGGGGGGGTAAGCTGCACCGAGTGTGTTTTATCATTAGACTGTACAAGCATCCTTCCAAATTGATCTTCCTTACGCTGGCTCCCGTCATGCTCTGTCTCGTAGCCCTGCAGACAGGGCTGGCTGGCTGAATGTAATAGGGAGAGCACCCCCCCACCCCCCCCACCCCCCCCCCCCCCACCCCCCTCCTCCTCCAGCAGCAGGGCCGGCCGGCGCCCCCACAGTCAGGGCACCTGCCATCGAGTCCTTCCTGGCTGTATTGAATAAAACATCCAGTGATGTATGAGACAGGAGCTGCACCCGGGGGGACAGAACTGCCTCATTTACTTCCTCCACTCCGCGCCTATGACCTGCTGAGCAAATTGTGCTCATATTAGCTCTGTGGCTGCTCCTCACCTAAACAAATAGTCTCCCAGCATAATGCCTGCCTTAACTCAACATGATGGTTGGACAAAGGCATGGGAGAATGGAATGGCATGGAGGAGGAGAAGACGAGGAGGAGGGGGGGGCTTCAATATCTGGGTCACTGAGTTATCTTTTAGGAGTTTTGGAGTTGTTTTTCTGCCTCTGTATCTTTTGGCCTACTGTTAGATCTTCCCCTGGACCTTCATGTCATCCTCGTTTTGTAGCTCTCTGTGTTTCCTGAAGGAGAAAGAGGTTGATACCTTTAAGTTGTTAAACTTGGGGGGGTGTATTTGGGAACAGTGTCCCCCGCTGTAAATGTTTTCACACCGCCCTTTTGTTCCCGTCTCCCTAGACAGTGTTATGTCTACATGTATATATCAAAAGGATGTTTTGTAGAGCGCTGGCCATGTTCTAACTTAGGGGTTTTGTTTGCTTCGTGGCGTTTTATGAGTGGGAGAGGAAGCCATCTGTTACAGGAGCTTTGGTACTCTGACCAGGCTTCTGTTTGCACCCGTCAGAGGGTCGCCTCGTACTACGACCGACAACTTATCTGGGTTAAATTCAGAGGGCAAATTTCACGGCAATGTATGTCGCTGTGACGAACCCGATGGTTATTGTTTTGCAGTTGTCACAAAATGTGAGAGCTCGTCGGTTTTTTATCATTGTCTTCATAATTTGTTAAATACGTAGCTATAAAAATAAACGCATATAGCATGGCTTGAGTGAATGGATACATAATGGTTGGTTTACTGGTACAAAATGGACTTTGGAAGGGCCATGCATAGTTACAAAAGGGGTATTACAAATTGATGAAGGGGCAAACTGACTCAGAGCTTGTCCAAATGGGGATAATGACTGAAGGTAAATGGAAAGGAGGTGTAACATTGCTTTTCATACTAATAATATACACTTAAATCAAATTATATGCAGAATCGGGACTTTTTATCACCATTTTATTTCCATAATTTATAGAAATATGATGCTGCAAAGAGAAGTTAATGGTTTTAGGTATATAGATTTTAAAGGATGCGTTTAATGGTACAAAATCGCACTTTGATGCAATTAAAAGGTTAGCATGTAACTTAAAACAGAGAACAAGGTGGGAAATAGTCGAATTGACCCAGAGCTGAAATTCTTTAAAGAAAAAAAAGTATTTATTTTGTGCCTGTTGGTGCAATGATTTTAATGCCAGAAGTTATTGGTCCCCTGGTTTAAACTAAAATAACTTTCCTTTTTTTACTCTGCAATCTAAATTCTGAGAACTACAGCATTCCTCTTTACTTTCTGACTGAATTGAGAACACCTACATTACTTAAGTAAAGTCTAATCTGTTGTACTCATTAAATTTGCCAACAGCTGGAAGGTCAAGACATATATTTTACGCAATGCATTAACAAAAAAGCAATAAGCTAAGAGAAGCCTGGCATTTTATCAATTCTCGCAACTCAAATTGCATATCGCTCTGATTGATTGATAGCTTTTGGGCTCCTTACCGTATTCTTTGCTTATTAAAAGTGCCTGCCTGATGGGAATAAGTGAGCTGCTCTCATGAATATCGTTAAAGTTGCTGAAGTTTAATTTCCTGTGCTGTGTATTAATCTTTTTTAATCCCTGCATGGTTTGATTGTCTCAACACCTTCCCAGAGGCAGTAAAACTCATTTTGGCACTTAGGATGACTGAAATACTGGATGCAGAAGTGTGTGTGTGTGTGTGTGTGTGTGTGTGTGTGTGTGTGTGTGTGTGTGTGTGTGTGTGTGTGTGTGTGTGTGTGTGTGTGTGTGTGTGTGTGTGTGTTTGAGAGCAGGAGAGAAAAAGAGAAAATGTGTGTGACTCTGGACCTACTTTGTGTCCGGTCCTGCCTGTCCGTTTTTGCACAGACTTTTTAATTCACGCACATTAAATCATATTTCAACACCACATTCCGCCTCACTGTGCTGCACTGTGGAGCAGTTGTTGGCAACGTTGCCTCATAGCAAGAAGGTCCTGGGTTTTAATCCCAAACAGGGCTGTCCAAAAAAGAAATTTCACCACGGTAACACGTGGTGACAATAAAGATTCTTTGAATCTTTGAATTCTGTTTGGAGTTTGCATTTAGTATGCAACGATTAAGTCACTCTGCGGTATAGTGAGTTAAATCCTTGCCTTTGATTTTTGGGGGACCTGGGTTAGAACCAGGGTCCAAAATTAACACTCGCCAGACGCCGAAGGCGAGTAAATTTTCCATCTGGCGAGTAAATTTCAGAGTGCTAGCTGCCACATGACGAGTAAATGTTTGCACTAAATAAGTCGTGTTTGGGTGGGTGCTTCTTTAAGTTCCTCTGCTTTCAGCTCGTATGACAACAAGCGCGCACGTACACGATCCCTCATACACTTGACGCGAGAACTACAGTGTCCGTTTGCTAACAACTAGGGTTTATCTCAGCCCAGTTACGTAGTGGGATTATGTCGGTCAGAGTGAATATTTTGGCCGGTAAAAAATATGCTGGGTGGAACCCTGGTTGTCTCAGGAAGGGCATCTGTGTGCAAGTTGCACTGACTTGCTGTGATGACCCATGAATGGGGAGCAGCTGAATGGAGTCCCAAAAAAATGGATGGACTTGCCAGATTTTCTCATGGAAACATATATGTTGACCGGAAATTATAGTTTTTCCTGTGATGGATTGGCGAGCTGTCCAGGGTGTACCCCGACTCTTGCCCAATGAGCTGGAGAGCCCCCCCCCCCCCCCCCCCCCCATGACTCTGCAGTGGTCAGCAGGTATAGACAACGGATGGATGGAATTGTATATTTTATCCCGTGAATGGAAAAAAAAAAGCGTTTGCTCTTCTGCAAGCTGATTTCATAGAGAAGCACAATGTTTCCTACCTGTAAAATATAAACAGACACTCAAAAGAACAAACAAAATGTTTCACTCAAAGCAATGTCAACGGTGCCTCATTAGCTGCCTGATCAAAGCGCCTCGTATCAAAAGTCTGCGGCAGGCCTTGTGTTTTTTAACGTGCAGCCCAACAAAAGAGACATGCCCTTTTCGGTGCGTTTCAATTTGGCAGCATTTGATACCCCGGCACATTAGTGTCTGGGATGTGGCGGCCGAGCATGAAAAGAGAAACGCAATAAAACAGGAGCTCTACATGCGAGATACTGTCGAGAACAACAAACACGAGCTTCAGAGTCGATATGAAGGAACACGGGCGAATAAGATGCTCGGTCTCCAGGTGATATGAGGGTGGCGATGCGATCCGGGGAGGCAGTATTGGGTGAGAACGGTTCTGTTTGTGTATTTAGCGTAGTGCAGGTAGCACTAAAATGCATTGTGCAAGATATCTATCAAACTGCACTTATCGGCGTGAGTGTTTTAGCTCTAAATGATTGATCCTCTGTGTGTCTGATTGCGGATGGGTCAGATGGGCTGCTGTCATCCGTTAGATAAAACCTCTGGTCCTGAAGTGGGCCACAGGGGCAGATAGTGGGCATGAAACAGAACCGAAGGTCCGTCACAGACTTGATTTAGACGCACAGACAGGGTTTAGACTGTTGAGGGCGACACATTCGAAAACACCTCACCTAAGGCTGGTCGGTAAGTTCCAACCTTTAATCGGCCACATTGAATGCAGAACAACAGAGATCTTAGGCCCAGTAACGATGACTTGAGTCTGAACGGTAACGGTGCTGGAAACTGTTGTTGGACTGAAAAATACAAAAAAAACACAAAAAAAACCACGTCAGTTTTTTTTCTTTCTACATGGATTACACAATAATTATCTGACTGCATGTACATTTTTCTTCTACAATTTTCATGTTCCAACCACAAATGTGAATGTGTCTCATGGAGATATTGTCTTAGATTTTTATTCAGGATTTCCGTGCGTCTTGCTCCATCCGTCTCAGCGGTTACCAAACGCTTCCTGGCAGCGTTTCTGATTCTGGCGCTCCTTGCCCGCCAGTTTAGGTGCGCCGGCACGGCTCGTAAGGTTTGCGGCTGTGCCACACTGTCTCCATGATCAGATGGTGGATTGAACGGAGAACTCTGTCAGATGATCAAAACTTGGCATGATGTTTTATAACCTCACCCTGCTATAAACAACTTTGTCCCCGACCTTTCTTATTGTAGCTGTTTGTTCACTACTGTTCTCTCTGTGACGCTGAGATTCGGTGGCACACACAGGGACTCTATGATAAAACACCTTCGGGTTTGTGACTAACTTGACCCAGTGTGGAAAGCTTCAGGAGGTATGGCTCCTTTTCCTGGCTTTTCCATTAGGAGCCCATTAGGGCTCCGTCTTTCCTGTTGTTTCGACCGCTTTCCAGGGATTACCTGACCAATACTCTGCTCACGAGACCTTGCCTGATCCTCATCAGGGTTAACTGCAGCCAGTTAGCGCATGACGGACAGCAGCATTCCTCCTCCTCCTCCTCCTCCTCCTCCTCCTCCTCCTCCTCCTCCTCCTCCTCCTCCTCCTCCTCCTCCTCCTCCCCTGTAAGCCTGAATGGAAGTCACATCTCTCCAGGCCCCGAGGTTAATGTACAGTCTTTCATTTAGAAAGGTTAGGGCCGGCTTGTCCATTTTTCTTCTTTAAGAGAGCTCTCGCAGATATGAAATACAGTTCAACAGAAACCATGAAGTTATTTTTTTCACGCGGTTAATGAGTACGCTAGCAACGAGTGCCGTGCAGTTTACAGTTTGCTCCATAACTCAGCCAGAAAACACGAGGCTGCGCTCGCTTCTTCCAAAGACTTTCTTGGGAGGGGGGAAAGAAAGAGAATAAAGCAAATCTGACAAGCTCTCCAACAGCGAATTTGCTCCCCTTAAAAACAATGCCGCTCTTGCCTTCCTCATGGTCACATTGATTTGTTCTGGGTGACAATGCAGGCTGCTGTGAAATCACCCCAGCGCCATTGATCTCAAGGAGAAGAGGAGGAGAGGGAATGAGAGGCTGGCGACAGAGCAACATGGGAGAAAAAAAATCCACAGCTTGCCCTCTTCAACCTTAACCAGTAATAAAATGAAGGCCTGGGCTGCAATCAGATCAGCCCCCGCTGCACTCCTCCAGCCGCTGCGCTGCGGTGTTAGTCTCCGCTTTGATTTGTTTTTTTGGAGGCCCGCACATGCTGTTTGATTTGCTATTGTGGCTCGCCGTGTTTCACATTATCAGCTGAACTCTTTATTGCTACTGTTTTCCATGCCAGAAGCGAGGCTGTTTTTATCTCACATGGGCCTCTGATTAATCTCCCCCCACCTCCCCTCTCTGCTGGCGTACTTTAATCTTGAATGGGAGATATCTGATTCTCCTCGGCTATTGAGGAAGATCAAACTTTAATGGAACAAGGAACTGCACATCATGCTAATCTCCATCTCTCTGCATTTTGGTTGACTGCGCTCCCTTGGGCTTTGTAGCTTTCTGCAGAAGCAGGAAATACATCAGCCAGATAAGATGTTTTCTCTTCATGCTTTGGTAATTTATTCCCTGTCGACAGTGGCCACCATTTTACATCTCTGCTGTCTGATTACCTGGTTGAAGGACAGAAACGGGTAAAAGCGAGGAGAATGACAGACACTTACGCTTAACTGTCGTCCTTAATGAGCTAATTATTCAAAGATGGGCTAATGATTCAGTATTGCTGTTTCTGCGTTACAATCACTGGCCTCATGGTGGTTTTCCACCGCTCTCTGGCTTCGGTTCTTTGTCTTTCCTGCCGGATAAACTGGTGTCACCTCAGCACCAACCCCCGGCTGGATCAGATAAGAGAAGAGCTTTGGCAGGAGGCCGTGGCATGGAGTCCAAAAACCAATTAGAATATTGTGAGTGCCCTATATATATGTGTTTAAAAAACTGAGTAGGGGGTTATTTTTATTCTGTGTGATTTAAAAACAAAATAAATCTGTACAAAATACTGACCTTTTGCATTGAACAAAAGTTAGGTTAGCACAAAAGCTCTCCGTCTCATCCATTATACAGTTTGTCGGTCATTGTGCTGCACGGCTCTGTGCCCGTCGTTGATCTTTCCAGCTTAATCTATCAAAGCCACTTCAGTCATTTCCTAAACACTGTTGGTATTTTTTTTTATACTGAAAAATCCTGGTTTCCTGTCAGAAATAGGAAATAAAGCCCTGAAGTCAAAATTCCAACTGGAAAAGTCAGGGGTTTGCCAAAACAGCCCCGAGTTTAGTGTCCAATATGGCCTCCATATTGGACACACAAAAAATAAAAAAGTTGCATGTATACAATATATATTAGCCCTTCTGTTTGCATCTCATTAAACCAGTGGAACATGTAGATATTTGCCATCGCTATTTGTCAGCCTGTTCCTTCAGTATTAAACACATAAAAATGAGAATATAAACAAATTCTTATCATCTTGTATTACAGGTAGCATGGCCCATCACATACAGAGCATATAAAGGAATTTCCATAATTTCAGTTTCCAAACTATTTATATTGCCTGGAGGCCTCACTCCCGTTTTCAGCTGCTGTTACTGATCAGTGATCAGATGGTCATGATCCTGGAGCTTTCCCAAACACAGCGTGCTGTAAAACAGATGATACTGACATAAATTATGAACTGTGGTCCCTCATTTTGGTTATTTTCTGTCCAACAGAGCCATCAATGTTGAGCTAATAAATAAAGGTGTGAATTGCCGAGTTAGGGAACTGGCTCTGAGCCGTTACAACATTGAGACAGAAAAATGTGACCTTTTGCAACCGTTTCACTGATGAGAAAAATATTGGGCTTTTTAAGTCATGCACCAGCAGGTCACAAGTCAGAGACGATCAACACGACAGCCGTCTGATTCGGGGCTAAAGCCGATTCATCAGCACGTCTAGTCTCAGCCTTACTGTGTCTTCATCAGCGTTTGCACAATAAATGCTGCAAGACTGATCAATAACCTCTATCCCTCCTTTAAATTTGGAAAGTAAGTCGTCCTCTAGCTGTGCAGCATCTGATTCAGTCGTTTTCCTGCTGGAAGATGTCCAGAAAACGGTTTTAATTAGAAAAGTGAAGCATTAATTTGGGTTTCTTAACACTTCAGCCCTCCTGCAGGCAAATGCACCAACCCTTTCTGTAATTATTGACCAGCTCCATATTCAGCGCCTTAGGAAAGAGACGTCCGCTGCATGGATGTGTCAAGGCTCCGTGCTTTTCATTACACCACAGCCGTTTCGGGAGCCGTCCGCTTTATTCTCTCACTTCCTCCATATCGCTGAGTAACAGGGCACATTATGCTGACCAGCATCTGGACCTCGACGGGCTCGATGCATTTTGTTGCAAATGGATAACGCTTATGGGGTGTCACACCTCCCGCAGACGCTTTGTGCCTGTGACAAAAAAGAGGCTATTACCCAATTCTGTGGCCATTGCTGTAAGGTAATGAAATTTCCACTGACTGGAGAAAACAATGTCGTCTGGTCCATAGCTGTAATTGCAGAAGCCACCTCGCCATATATATATATATATATATATATATATATATATATATATATATATATATATATATTCTGCACTCCCGATTTAGTTGTGAATGCAGGACGATTTAATAAAACTCCGGAGATTTTTATCATTTATTGCCAGTCCTGGCAGCTGCATGAGGGAAAGTAAGCCGAGGCATGCACAGATAAAACTCATTCTCCATGCTGGAGACCATTTACTACAGAGCGGGCATATAACCCATAGGGATATATTTATATGTATGCATAAGGCTCGAGCAGGTCAGATATATTGTTAATATAAAAGCACCATTTCCTCTTTCTAAATGGAAGAGTACCCTGGAATTTCCGTCATTTTCTCCCGGTGTTATTGTTTGTATCGGGATAGGGCTGAAAATCCATGGGATATTAGGCCTCCAGGGCAAGGAGCTTCTGTGTGCCTGCTTCCACTCACACACAAAAACATAGAAATGTTGACATGAGGACATGTATGGACACACACACACGCGCGCGCACACACACACACTCGTAGCCCTGTTTTATTACCTCCTGCCTGCTGCTGGAATTGCTTTCCTCCCTCGAGTGAGCCAAGCAAAGCCGGCTTTATTGTGTTAACCTATTTGTGTGTCAAGAGCGATTGCAGCGTTCTTTATCTCTGTTTGTATTCGGACGGGGAGACGGCTGAAGGGAGCGAGGACGAGGGAGAGAGAATGGCAGAGCGAAGAAGGGAGGCGGCGGCGGCGGCGGCGGGGGTTTACAGAATCCAGGCGAGCCGCCGGAGTTTAGACGGATGGCCGGTCACCTCGCTGCACTCTGGAGGATAATGACTGGTTGCTTAGCAATGACCTACCCCCACCCACTTTCAGACTTCCATCCACAGCAATCATCTTTTTTTTTTTTTTTTTTCCCCAGTAAAAGATTTCATAAATAATTATCACACAGCGCCTCGTTCTTTATAGCAGGGATTGATGAGAGTTTGAGCCGGAGATGTGGTACTTATCAACTCACTCTACTGCTGGTTGGAGATTGATGCTTGTGTGTTTATATCCGCTCTGTTGGTGGAGTTTAACCAGGATTATGACCGGGCCAGAGCTCTATTTCCAGTCAGATAGCTGCAGCTCTACAACCTTTGACCCATGTAATGCTGCAGTGGCAGCATTCCACTCAAACAGATGCACGAGCCACATATTCATGTTTTTTTGATGGCCGACCAGAGGCCTGTGCGCGCAGCTTCTTGCGAGCTCTTAAGTTTATTAACATTTTTATTGAGTTGAACAAATTGCTGACCTTTTGTGGCATAATGAATAGGCTGGCCCGCTTAGGACACATTTGAGTTTTGGCACGAGTGACTGGCATCGCTCCAGGCTGTTAGACTCATGGTTTGTTTATTCAGCAGGTGAAAGGGTTTAATGCTGTGGAGTGTTTTCAACATTTCAGCTGCTTTTCAGCTTTTCTTTGCCATATTGCGACGACTGGTGATGCCGTTGCCTCTAATGTGTGCTGGTTTCTTGCGGTTATTTATTATATGGAGTTAAAAATGCACCAGTCAATCAGCCGGAGATCACAATCTGACACGTTTTCCTGATCAGTGAGTCAATAACAAAAATCCAAGTTTTTCTGTATTCAATAAATGCATTAAAACTAAGACCTCTGGTTATTTTTAGATTGTTAAACAGCATGACATTTAATGTACTTTTTGGAGTTTTATGCAAATCAGCAAAAGATTAGGGGCATGTGCATTGATAGGCACAGATAATTTCTTCATTTTGTGTTAGATTCTAAACTATAATCACCATCAAAGAACTTGCAGCACTTTTTAAATCTTTTTTTTCTTGGCTTTGGAATATGAAAAAATATGTGAATTGGCAGTTCAAACATCAAACAAAACCAGTATTTTCAATTGGCAAGAAAAGGTTAAGTTAATGCATCTTTATTTTTTTAGTTTTTGTTTTACAGAGGCAGAGCATATCTAAATTATATATAAGCATGACAAATATTTAAACTTCAGTTGTTGCTGATGTTGCTATTAAAATAGGTTTTCCTTAAATATCCCTCTTTTATGTAGAGATAAAAAAAATATTTAAAGTTGTATGCCATAAAGATTGTAACAGATTTTCACTACTTTTGTTATAAAGAAGTCATGTTTGATCAAACAGACACGACTGACCAAATAAACTGTCTCATCCTGAACTGATGTTCCATTTACTTATCTTTGGGCTGCCAAGTTACATGAGTAATTAAAAAATCAGTTTATGACAGGAGGTTCTGTTAAAGCAATAGTTTTGTTTTTTTTCTGTTAAGTTATTAGTGTTAATAGTTCCCTGACATGTAGAAGAGTTATGCCATATCACAGTTTGTTAAAATCCAAAATCTAGGCTGTGTGTCTCCAGAGTATTTGATTATAGAAATTTAAAACAACTCAAACTGAAAATGTTCATATCTTTGGGATAAAGTTCAGTACTAGAGGACGTTGAAGGTCTACCTACTTGCAAATGAGCGATGTTAAGTTGGTCAGTGTTTTCACAGCTCACTGACGTCTGTGTTACTATGCAAAGTATGTTAGCAGAGGGCGGAAGCTGTGCCAGTCCACTTGTTCATCTAAAAGTGAGTCCTGGAAATGCACAAGAACGTACCATCACCCAGGGCTGCCAAGATAACCAAAAGTTTAGCCCAGCTAAATAACCAGCTAACATAAGTCCTCACATTTGACTAGCTGTTAAGGCCGTTCAAACTGAAAGTGGCACCGGTGGCATTTAGAAACCCATTTATTGTGTTGCACACTGCAAAAACAGAACTAAAAAAAGTTAAGTTTTCTTGAAATGAGTGCAGTTGTCCTTGATTTAAGCAGATAAATGTGATTTTCTGCCAATGGAATGAGTATTTTTACCCCCTAAAACAAGATAATTAGATATGCTGCACTTGAAATAAGATGATGAGTTGTTCCTATTTAAGTGCAAAACAAAATTATATTCCATTGGCAGATCATCTTATTTACCTGCTCAAATCATGGACAAGTACACTAATTTCAAGACAATGTTACTTATTTTAAGTTCCCTTTTCTGAGTGCATGCGTTGTGCAACAACAGGTTTGCACGGCAAAAACATAAAGGGGAGCCCTGAGCCCATGTGGCTGTGGAGCCATGTCCAGCTTCGTGGAACCCGTGCTGCGGTCAAAGCAGAAATTTGTTGAACTTTGACCATCGGGCACAATAGAGCAGAAAGAAACTCGTGAATGTGGAAAAGGAACCCCGATGTGCTCACTGGATTACAGCATCTCTCATCACCCTTTTCTCTCTGTTCCTGTTTCTCTGCCTCTCTGTGTCACTTCCAGGTTTAGTTCGATTGGTGGTTTTACCACAAGATAAACACATCATTTCAGCCGATAGAACTGCAGCTTTGCATTCTGAAAAAGAGCCAGTACATGCTTGTTATTTTATGAACTCTGCATTATTTGCGCTTTCCTCTGCTGTGGATGAAAAGGTTTCACAGCACACCCGGTACCAATGCAGGGTTCGCCTCCAACTCCTGCGGTGAGCTTGGCTATTGCCAGTTTTGGTCTGAAACCCACAAATATTAAATAAAGCGACATGACAACTTTCTACCACAGCCAACTATCACTGATTAGAACTTCACAGAATCAAACCTAAAAAAAAAAAACCCACAATCCAAACCATCCCTTTAAAGAACATCAGCCGTGTCTGATTTTTGCCCATCTGTGCTCTCCCTCCGTATCCTGTTCGGTGCCATCTTCCCCCATCCCGACTCATGCACCAATGGTAAAATTGACAGCTTTGCACGTCCTGGGAACTTCAGACGGATAAAATAAACATGCGCGCACACGCATGCACGTTTCTGTGGCATGCTTCTGTGGCTGCGTCTATAGGAACAGCTGTCCAGCTGTCACAGCAGCCAACTAGTCAGCCACTCTCCAAGGCAACATCTGTAGAGACTGAACGCACAAGGGCAGCCTGCCGTTCTCTGCTCATCCCCAAAGACCACAGAAGTATGTCAGGCCTTTTGGCTGCACATTACCACTGACCACATCAACCGTATCGCTGGCTTTTGATTGAGAGTTATCTGCTCCTGCGCCACCTTAATAGGCTTTGCGAGGCCTCAAACTGCCAGTCACGTTGTCACAGCGGTTCCTAAAGACAAAACATCTGACTGTGTGAGAAGGGGGGGGGGGGGAGGACCAAGAACACAACCCATTATCGTATCCATTAATAGTCATCTGCCTCTGCATGGATGTGTGTGCACGTGTGTGTAAACAAAGTCCCAGCGAGCAAGGTGCAATGGCCTGGAACTGACGAGAACCCACTGGGAGAGTCTCTCCTTGATGCAGTCCACCCCTCCCCCCCCCCCGCTCCTCTCTCCCCCACCATCTTCTCCCTCCTGGCAGCGGAGCGATGCTGAGGCGGGCGGCGGAGGGGCACGGAGCCATGTGAGTGGGGAGATGAGCAGAGCTGCGGTCCCCTCTGTCAGCCACAAACCAGGATCAGGCAGATCACATGGGACTCTCTCCTGGGGAAAAACAAAGGGAACAAGGGGGGAAGCAGCTGTTTAGTGTTTTTCTCTTACTTCCTCAGCAGCTCATTTGTGTTTTTTTTTTTTTTTTTTTTCCCCCCCAGCTCTGTCATCTTCTCTGCGGCTGTCATTAGCTTCTGTCATGCATTTTTTAACGATACTTTTGCTGGCAGTTCTTGCCTTTATTTGATAGCGGCAGAAATATTAGACAGATGCGAGGGAACGGAGAGAAGAAAATGACAAGTAACAAAGTTCCCTAAGCTGAATGTTTAGACCCCTGAGTGGGCCCACCGTCATGCTCTCTTTAATGGATTTTTGTTTAACTGAGGAAATACTTTCAGCAAACATGGGTGAGATTAAAATTTCCCCCCTGAACATGTTCCAATCATCCCTAAGCCTCTTTATGGATGTCTTTAGGAACTATTAAAGCACTTGATAACTGAGGGCCTCTCAGGGACAGAGACAGCTGCAGATTCATTCAGACTGCGGGCCAAATCTGATGGATCCTGTTTACTGGAGCTGAGAAAATGGTTAGCTTTCTCCAGTTAAACATTGTAAACTTGTCTTTTAGTCAGCTTTTTGTTGTATCTGTTACTTCCAGCTGTAAACAGGGATTGAAAGGAATATAAACCCAGATTATAACAGAAGACAACAACATTTTCTTTTGAAGACTACAAATGCGAAAAGAGAAATCCGAAAACAAAGTACTTCTTGAGTTGCGCTGTTGGGTTGACAGTCGACCAATACAGATTTTTCATCAGCTAACCTCCCCCACCTTTCCATTGTTTATCGGGGGCATTTAAGATGCTCTGTAGAAAAAGAAACAGAGTTACAGATGAGATACAAAAGGATTTTTTAACACTTTTACTTCAATACTGTCTAACCGTTGCTGCTAACGGTGCTTAAGTTAGCATCTGCTTCCTATATTCCCATCAGCAAAAAAGTAAAGCGGCTGTATGCTGGTGTATGAATAGTGGTCTAAATGTGAGAAAATAAAGTATATTTTGTGGAACATAAAGTCCTTAAGCACATCTTCAAAATGTGTTTCTCACTTTTCATGTGCTCCAGCACTGAATATTGTGTGTATTGTGGGATCAGTGGTGTGGAGGTATGTTACTTTTGCCGTTATTTTTGACATTACTATCTAATTTTCTTTCTTTTTTTTTTCTTTTTTCATACTTAAGAAATTACTGATCATGTGGGGACGACATTGCAGTGCTCTGTGAGTGCTCTGAGGTGGTCACACAATTAATTGCCATATTTATTAGAAAGTAGGGCATGCAGTCAGTTTCACTTTCTGTTTCAAGGATGCAGAGACACGTTCCCTTTTCAGCCTCATTATTAAAGATCCCACCACACAAACAATTAAAATGTGATGGAGAATGCTTTCTTACTTACGTAACCAAGTCTTTCTGTTGTTATCTTTGTCAGGTAAAAATGGCAATTCGAAAACCGCTTCCTTTCTTTTCTCTAAATAAGATTGTCAAATATGGATAGACAACAGATGTTTAATGCACACGCTCTGACATCCAGGGTTAATAGTAATTCCCAACACTTACTGACGTGCTAACTGCTGCTACATAGCGCTTTGAGAGACAGACTTCACCATAAGGAGTAGTATCATGGAGTTTTAATATCATTACACACCTTGCGAGCACATATTCAGCCATGATGTCCACTGTGGCTACAGGCTCATTTAGCAGGAGTGAATGCTGCAAGTCAAATGTTTCGATGCAATCTGCTGGGCTTCCCTAGATGGAAAACATTTTAACCAATCAGTCTGCTTGATTCAGTTGGATTGACTTTGTAAAGTGCCTTGAGTTGACATATGTTGTGAATTGGCGCTATGAAAATAAGCTGAATTGAAGTGAACTGAAACGCACGCAAACCCAAATTCCATTTGGCTGTGTCGAAATCTCGGCACACAGTCATTTTAAACGGTCCCCGTCCAGTTTTTGACAGCAAAATCGCCCGCTCATGACTTATCGTTTTATCATTTAAATTTTCCCTATTGACGCTTGCCACCATGATTGACGGCAGGGCTGGAAAGCTGCAGCTATCTCAATTGAGCCGCGGCAGGCAGTTGGTAACCGGGACAATGGTCGCTCCTCTTTGCCTTGTTTTCACACGTTTTCTGCTGTCACCGAAACCTCACTGATTGCTTCTCTGCCAAGACAGCATCCTATTAATCTTTTAAATAAGGGCCGCCGCCCAGCAGCATTGTCTGCTCAGAGCCAAGAGGACCTTGTGAGACTGCACTGAAAAGGCTAAAAAAAAAAGAGGAGAGAGAGAAAGCGACAGCCGGGGTTGAATCAGGTCCCATTGTGGAAAGGAAAGGCTGCCTAAAACCAACAATATTAGAAATTTAATAGCTACTGTGGTGTTGAGGTCTTAATATTGCCAGGACTCTCTGGCCCCACCTGATAGCGGCGTGGGCTCTTGTCCTGTGCCGCTCTTAGCTTACACTCTTCAGGTGTATTTTGTGCTTTTACCAGTACTGTGGCACTCTGAATAAAAGCTTCTGTGTTTATGGCCCTTTTCTTTTCTTTTTTTTTTTTTCTGTGCGCTTATTGATCTCTTCAAAGCGTGGTTGGAATGGGCTTTATTTTCTTCAATTCTGGCCCTCAAATAGCACAACAGCAGCATATTCCGAAATGGCAAACCATTGATGTATTTTGATGTGACCTATAGAAGGTAGAATAAGCTTTTGTGCTCCGTGCTTAGCTGACAGTTTGTTTAGAAAGAAATAATGCTGTCCTTGACAAGTTTTTTTTTTTCATATATTTTCTCTCCAGCCATTCCACCTTGAAAAGCCATACTCCACTCTGATTTCATCAACCAGGCTTTTGTGTTTAATTATGTGTTATTTGTGGTAGGAAGTCTTTTTGTGAGACTTTCTTGTCAAGTGGTTGTAAATGGCGAGTAGCTGCAGGGCTTCTGACACCCTCCGCTCTGTAATGAGTGCCTTCCTGTGCAAAACAGCCCCATAAACCAAATCTCTCAGGGATGAGGAACATGTGGCAGGAGTTTTTTGGCATCTTCGCTCACAGGAATGTTTATGGGATACGAGAAATGCTGGGATCACTGAATAGCACCCTCCAGTCTTTTTGTCTCCACTCCAGCCATGGAAACCCAGTGAGGCAGGGCAAACTAGATGACTAATAGACTCCCAGGTCAGAGCCACATGATAGCAGCACTGCTGGTCAATGGAAATGGATATACTTTCTCCCAGAGCGAGCAACGACTGCCTTGCGATCATCTGTGCGGTCATGGCCCAGTGCACGTCCACACACATGACTGACTGACTATTCATAGCTGTCCGTGGTCCGGAGCTGCTTTTTCATTTTGAGAAGAAACGCACACAAAAGAAATCGATTAACTAGTAACGAAATTAGAACAATCTATTGTCAAAGTAATGTAGACTTTAGGGGAGTTATTGAGCTGCACAAGGAAATGGTGGACTGTTAATTTCGGGCTTTATAGCAGCGTAATGAGATCTATTTTTTTTTTTTTTTGCGATGTTAAAAGTATTAAAGTCTGTCTCACTAAGCACTATCCAGCTTGGCATTTCATCTGGTAAAAATAAGCATAACTTATCTCTCTTCCGATGATTATAACTATGCAGGGTTTTTGCAGGGTCCTAAAAAGTCATAAAAATTACAAAAATTGACAATGAATATAGATATAAAAAACTGTACTGGATAACTGTATGCTGAAGAGAGATGAGTGCATCCCACACTAGAACTAGACTCACATTAAAAAAAAGTGCAATTCGTAGATTACTCACACCTGCACAGGAATATTAGACTGAGTAGGTTCTCTAAAATAGTAGTCATGGGTTTTAGGACCAAACATCGCACAACAACACTTTGTGTTTTGATGTAAGATACATGAAATGAAAATTTGCAGCTACTGACAGCACAAAAAAAACCTCAAATTATGTAACTTTCACTGGAACTATAACCAACAATGAACTATAAAAAAAAATTGTTTCTTCAGCAGCAGGTTTTTTTTTTCAAACATACTAGTTTTTACATGTTTCTTTCTGGGTACCTGCTTTCTTCGTAGTCAAATACTGAAAAGGGTGTGCTGTGAACTGAAGGGTGTCTAAGTTCAACCTTGGGTGTAACACATGGGAGTGGTGGCCTATGGTTAGGGCAGCATGCTTGCATTCTGAGAAGGCTATAAGTACCTGAATTGATCTGGTTCCACTGTGGGTCCCTGAGCAAGACCCTTAGCCCCAGATTGCTCCCTGGGCAGCTGTAAAAGCTTCCCACTGCTCCCTAAGGGATGGGTTAAATGCAGAAGACAAATTTTGTTGCAATATACAATTGCAACAACAAATAAAGATCATCATAAACATCATAAACCTGAATTTGCGGAAATTAATGGGAGAATTGAGGACATTTTTGCCCGTCACGAGTGCCTCAAAGTCTGGTGCTATAGTAGACCAAGCGGCTTTGAAGTCACGCTCAGTGTCCAGTCTGTTTCTGTGTTTTGTCTTCATTTAAAGCGGACCTGAAGAGCCAGACTCACAGAGACGGCTACTGCTGAATGATGGGAGGATCTATACTGCTTGAGTAGCAAGTTCTGATGCTGCCCATCAGGTAGCAGCACCAGAACTTGGATTGGCCCACCTTTGTGAATTTCACATGACAGGCGTCCCACTGACTCTCATGGTTACTTGGTGACATGACCTCTTCCCTGTTGATCCTGAAGGGGTGGTGCATCTTGCAGTGATCAATTTGTTTCCCAGGAAAATTGGCCCTCAAACAGTCTGAGTCGTTCCTGTGTTTCCCTATGATCCAGTTAGCTATGTAAACGAGTTTATATCTCTTCTTCTATGGTGTGAAATGATAGTTGTCAGCTCACATTGTAGAAGAGTATTGCCACCTACTGTAAAGACTGTGAATAGATGAGTCCATTGTTTCTGGGGCAGGGTGGGGTTTGGCATTTGTTTGCCCAGACAAAGGCCTTAGAGACATTTTTGGGACTCGGAATCCACCAGTTTAGAAAGACTGAAAGACTGAAAAGACATTTTTCGTAATTTGTTTTGACTGAAAACTGTTGTTTCAATGCGTCTCCTTCTTGTGAATCCAGTATGTATATCATCTCGTGAGCTGGATGGTTTCATATAGTCAGTTTCATAAATGCCGATATAAGATTGTGCGCTAGGCATCTGTCTCTATAATTTTATAGCTGTTATTTAATAACTAAAAAGTTCTCAGCATTGTGCACGCTATTTTTTCCTGTTTTCTGCCACTGGAAGTGTCAGATGTATGTGTGTGTGTGTGTGTGTGTGTGTGTGTGTGTGTGTGTGTGTGTGTGCACATCACGTATCTTTATGTTTTTGTTTGCAGGTTAAATACAAACATTGCTCACTCAAATTTACCCACCCCCCCAACACACACACACACACACACACACACACACACACACTCCTCCACATGATTTCCAATCCTCGGCAACCAGCGCCTCACAGCGAGCCACCAACCTCCTCCCCTGTGTCCGGCATCCGAAAGAAAACGTTTCTCTCGGTTCCTCTGCTTTTCAAAGTGCTCATATAGCTTGACTGTCTTTCAAAGCAACACCCCTCCAGCACCACCTCCTGCCTGACCCCTCCTCCTCCAGGAGACAGCACTCTTGACCTGCTGCCCCATTGTTTCCAGCGGGGATGGATGGGGAGCCGCCTCTGCCGGCGCGATCCTTCACTCAATAGCCGCCCCATCTGTTGACTGCGTGACTCTGGGTTAGAAGCAGGGATTTTTGCTCCGTCTGTGCAGGGTGTGAAAGGCTTCCTGAATGAGGCTTTAAAGCTGCAATAGAGGGGTGTTGTGATGCCTCACACACCCCACCCTCCGCCCGTCATGGGCCCAACACAGCCGGCTGGGTGTGTGCTGGATGAGAGGCCCCTATTGTGCTTGTTCACAGGCCCCCGGGCAACAGGGTCACCTTGTCCCCAAACAAACGCTGCCCTCGCTGGAATTGTTGGCACTGCATGTCTGCGTTAGTGTGTGTCTGTGTGTGCGCGCTTGCATGTTGAGGGTGGGGAGCTGGGCAGCGTTTGAGTGTAAGAATGCATCATCTAAAGGAGGACAGAGGCCTGGCCTGGGAGGAACATTTATCTAACATCTCCCCTGTTCACATCAGGACCCATTCAGTGCATCCCGTCTCTGATTGGGGTTCATAGGACGCCACAGAAACAGCCAGGGCAGCTTTACAGGTCAAACTGCTCTCACTGAATGTTTAGACCTAAAAAAAAGAAAGAAAAAAAAAAGAAAACGGCAACAATGTCTACTCTCTATCTATTGTATAGACAGCTCTGCGAGCCAACAACTGTTTTTTATTTGTCCTTGTGGATTTGAGATTCTGTCTGGTAAAATGTTCGAGTGCCGCTTTTTCAGCTCCTGATCCTGCTCTGCTCTGTGGTTTGTCCTTTTTTAACAGTGTTTGAAGGGAACAAAAGTGATATCTGTGGGTGTTTAGACAGCTGCTTCAACTTAATTGAGAGTGAAATTGCAGGATGCAGTGCATTTGTAGCTATAAGTCCATCTATATGTGTGTGTTTAAGCTGTTGCTTAAACACACACATATATGCTTGGCATTGTCCTCTAACCAAAAACAAGCAGTATTCCTCCCTTTGAGTTTTTTTTCTTAATCCGACCAATAATGTAACTTTGCCAAAAAACATTTTATTTTAATTGTCTTCATTAGATGTATTTGGCTATATTAAGCAGAAGTGGTCCAAACTTGCTAGAGTCTACTGCTGTATTCATTTGGTCTCATAAGTCTTATCTAGGAATAATGTCACAGCCAAGTTAAGAAAGTTCAAGTTGCAGCCCAGAGAACTACAAGGATGTAACGATTGCATTATGAATTACTAATAGCAATATAACCTAATAATTTTTTTTTTTTACATTCAGTGGCCCCAGATGCGAAATAACTAGACATTGTACAATAATATATGATCCAGTGTTAGGATCTCCAACTTTTCAAGTCCTGAGTCTGACTTTGGTGGCTCTTTTCAGCTGTTTTCAGTGCTGAGGCTGTTACTGATGCAGGCGATGAGGAAAAGTTCAGTTGCACTAAGGTGTTTAAAATGAACCCAGAGGATGCAGAGATGCACACGTCTCTTTAAAAGCAAGAAATAGTACTTTTAATTATGCTGTTAAACGCCTTCTTGCGGTATATTCTCCAAAGAGAAATTGAAATCGTCCAGAAGCGGCATTTCTCTAAGTCAAAGCTTGACAAAGCTGCAGATCAGAAATTGGCCACGTAATTCTGATCAGCGGATTCTTACTGGCTCCATGTGTTGTTTCTTTCACCACAGTCAGAATTTCCATCGCTGGGGCCTAAACCCAACAGATGTCACCGGATGTCCTCACCATGCCTTCACCTCAGATAAGATTAGGATTACAGTGAAAGGAACCTTCTCCTGCCATCTTTTTTCCTCAAACTGAAAAAACAAAAAAACAAAAAAAAAGTGAGCAGGAGACAGAAAATCCTTTTCGGGCACAGAGCCCCCTCAGCAGATGAGACAAAGTTGAAGGAGGAGGGGGTTGTTGAGAGGAAAGAGCGCTGGTTGGAAAATGCAGTGACAGCAGAATGAATAAATTGAAAAATTCTCTCATTGTAAATTGTCTATCGCTCGAGACAAATGATCTGATAGGCGAGCGGCCCGGGTTCCCGTCGTATCCGTCCCAATAGAGCTGTGAATAACTGGTCTATCTCCACACTGCTTAGCACTGGCCCCGCGCTTAATAATTCATACAGTGTGAAATATTTTCCTCGGTACAGATATGCCAAAGAGCTGCCGCCAGCAGGCGGGGGCGCAGAGAAAGGTGTCCCTGTGGTGCTAATTTGGGGGGGGGGGGGACGTGACGTGCACAGATTTCTAAGGAGCCTCCCGTTTAAAAGGAGATGCCTGACACACATTTATTCTGCTGTATACTCTGTTATTGGAAGGAGCTGAGGTGGAGGTGCAGGAAATGAGATTTAAAGGGATGGTTGGTTTAAAAAAAAAAAGTTACGATGTGGTAAAATGTTATGGGCAAGTAACATCCTACCTGCAGTACATGAGTCTCCTACTATGTTAATGAGGTATAAATCCAGATTAGTTGTTCCCAGAGGCTGAAGCTAGCAGAGAGAGGCTAGAACCAAAGAGCATCACAACCATCTTAAAATATCCCCGATCTCCAAAAAGTAATGGCAGTTCATAAGAATGTCTCCTAAATCTGTAAATCATCACCGTGTTTGTATTGGTTGCTCATTTACTCATGAAATGCAGGTAGGAGGCATCGTCCCACCAACAACATTTCTCTGTGAAGCACATACTATGGAGGGATGTCGTATGAACTAAAAAACTAAACAAAAAAACATAAAATAGTTATGGTGGCTTATATTATAAGTGACGGTTGGAGGCGGTGCACCACATATTATTTTCCTGTATGAAACACATGCTGGTAATGAAAAAATTAGTGCATTTTGGGACAGCGTGCATAACACTTGATGTATTTTTTTCCTCATGTTTTGGAAAACAACCTGTGTCCACAAGGTCTGTTTGATGTCACTAAAAACTGAAAAAAAAACACTGAAAACTGTAACCTCTACCCTCCAGCAGGAGGTACAGGGATAACATCAACATTTACCACTTCAAAATTCAGGAAAAGAACCTCCTGGCTAAGGCTAAGCTCTATCTTAGCTCTGTGCTTAACCAGCCTCTCAGTCATTTTGACTTATTCCAATTAAGTTTGATTGAGTTTAATGAAAACTGTGAGGAAAAAGCAAAAAAGACGTGGAATAACCCATGAAAACAGCTTTACTGTTATTGTGGATTTCCAAACAAAAACCTACAGTGAGTCCAGTTATATTCATTATACACTTTTATAAGACGAACACAGTCTACAAAACGGTTTAATTACCTCGGTTTTTTCCACTAAAGACTGTTTGCTTGTGGACAGGAGCTGCCTACTGAGCTGTAAATCTCTGCTTTGCATAATATCTGTGTTGGTGTGACCTTGATTTAATGTTAAGCGTTGTACAAAGAAACGATGTTAATAGCTGAACTGAATGCGGCATTACGCATTTTCACATTTCTACCAGGTAGTTAGTTTTACCGGATATGCTTTACGTGTTCTCAGTAGGTGTTTCACACGGGAAGGTCATTGGCGGCCCGCTGCCTCCAGCCTCCATCTCCCATGTAAATAATGCCCAGAGCACACGCAGCAATGCTTCAAAAGGTTCATTAAGTAGCATAGACACAAATCTCTGGAATGCTTTTGAGTTTGGAGTTGTTTCAGACGGTAAAACCCGACTTTGAAGCACTCCCCCCTCACAGATCAAGTGGTCTGGGAGTGTAATTAATGCAGTTGCTAGGAGATTTGTTTACTGCAGGTAAGATATTAACTGTTCTAACCTTTTGAGATGTTTTACTTCACTCTGAACTGCCCCTTTAACTCGGAGGAGAAATACTTATTATTTAGCCAGACTGAACTCTCTCTTATCGTCACAGACTGTTGGGATAGCAGGAGCTGTAAAGCAGCTAAGTAGTTTTTGCTGTTTGCCCTGGTGAGTGTTTTAGACGGTCAGCGGGTTGTCCATGGACACCTGCTTCACTCCACTTCCCCCCCCGCGTTCGGTGACTCCTCCTGTCTCCGACTCCTACAGGAGCTCTGCAGCCAAGAAGCAGCTATCCCTGACCTTTTTGTCCCCTTTCATTCACAGCCCACCGCAGCAGCAGCTATAAAGCCCCGCTCTTGTGTGCGTGCACAGGCGTGGGCAGAGATGTGCTCCAGTATGACAGTGTCATATTGCCACGTGCGGTTTTGTGTGACTCGTTCTGTAGCCCAGTCCTGTACAAACTGGGTTTTTATGGTGCGCATTCGGGCCCTGATACCAATTATGCAAACTATTAAAAATTTAAGGAGGACAGTCTTTTATAATTTAATCCTAAAGTAATAGAATCCATTAAAAATGTATGAGCGGAGCTTTATAGATGGAGCTAGAATTAGTGTCTATCAAAGACTCCAGTCAAGGATGCAGGGGGGGAACGGGGCAGCAGGAGTGGCGGTATTGCCTCATTATTCAAATGGGATATGATTACCATAGAGCAGGAGTCGAGGCGCGGGCTCGCTGGTCACTGTGACCAGGAACGGGGGGAAAGAAATCTTTTTACGGATAAAACAAAACCGGATTCAGAATCCTCGGAGAAGTCACATTAAAGGTTTGAAGTGGCGTGTGCGATTTGCTGTGGTTTGAAGCAGTTTGTCGCTGAAATGCTCTCTGTCGTCTCGGGTTTCTCCCGCCTGTTGTTTCGCCCGGGATTGTTTCTTGTCCTTACTGAGAGCATGTAGAAGGTGTTCAAGCATGAAAACAGGAAGCCTGCAGTGTTGTAACTTAATGGCTTATGCTGCAAGCGAGAGGCTTTTTTTTTTTTTTTTTTTTTTTTTACCGGCCTCACTGCTCCCTGGTATACTCCACGAAGCTTCCTGAACAGGTCTGAATTTTAGGCTATTTTTTTTTTTTTTTAAATCATCATTATTTAAAGCTGCCTTATTTGCACTGCTGCTGTGGAGCTCAACTGTTTTTCCTGCTTGGCTGCTTTCAAACAGCACAGATTGCTGAATTAGGTCTTCTGCTGTGCGGTTTGCTTCAGTTATTACAGGTAGAGAGCCGCCCTGATCCCGATACCCTAACAGACTCTGGAAAAAGCTCTGTGGTTATTAATGTTGTGCGGGAAGTGGATTTAAAAAGCCAATAAAAATCGGAATCCTCATGAAGCTTATATGGATCTCAAGTTTGCCTCAGAGGTAAATTCCTCGCCTTTTTGATGTAATGGTTGCCTGTTTATGGAATAAATCCAAGGAGCTTAATCGATCATCTCCGTGGAAAGGTCAAGTGGAGAGGCTCTGGTGTTTGAAGTGCTTATCCCGTGGAGGAGTGCCAGAAATGTGACACCTCCTTATGAGTGGGCGGTGGCAGGCAGATTAGTGACGGACAGGGTGGCCCAGGGGGATGATTTAGGGAGATTCAGCTCTAAATACTCTGTGCGTATCAGAGAGGGAGAAACTATAAGCTGCCTTCTCCCAATCCGTATTTGCAACAGAAAAGCATATTAGTAGATTAAAATGAAAATTTACCGAAGAAAGGTTGGAAAATGGTAAACAGAGGGGTCAAAGCTGGTGCTGGGAGAAACAAAAGCTCCCATCCACTCCATAAAGCGATGGTTTTCAATCCAAAGGAAAATGAAGGATTAACGGAAACCTCCAATCTCTGCTTCAAATACGTTTTTTTAAATTAAATTCAAAAAATGGGCATCAAGGCACATGCTATTGGTTGGTGTGTGTGTATAAACCCAACATGATGGGAGTTCTTAGTTTTGATGTATTTAATGTATTCAATTTGTCTGTATTTAACCTTCCAATCACAGATTGGCGCTGTTAGTTTAAAATAAAAATTGCCCATTTCAGATCTCTGACCAATTAACTGATGAATCTGTATTTAAAAGGTCTTGAGCAATAACTTCTATATACCTGTATCAGATAATTTGTTAGCCATCGGGTACAGAAAACACTATTTTATGGATCTTTAAACCATTTTCATATTCACACTGCAAGATTATTTATTATGATGGTGCTAATTATTTACTCAGGAAATGGAGAGTCGGAGGATGTGCGCCACCACATCTTCCTATGTGAAACAAGTGCTGAGAAAGGAACACGTAGAAGGTTTTTTTGTAAATTTAGCTTTTTTCATTACCTTACGTTGGTGCCCTGTTATCCTTCCACTGTTTCCTATGCGAATAATCATCATCTGTGTAAAACACCTCCTGGACCAACTAACCTGGATTTGAACTAAGTGTAGTTGCCAAACATTATATAGCAAATGTATTCTTTCAGTTGTGCAATGTCACAAAGGACTGCTAGGGCTTCTATAAATATTAGGTAGCGATGCAAAACATAATAATCCAGTGAAGGAAATGTGCATTTTTTTTCCATCATTGTGTCTGACCAGTGATTGGCAAGTTAGAGCTCAAAGAAAACCGGACCGCAGTTTTCCTCATGGTTAGCCTTATGAAACATTCTTAAATGTTTCATAAGGCTAACCATAAGATCATTTGAAAAGGTTTTTAGAGGGGCATTAGGATGTTTTGTGAGTCCTTAAAATCTGAATTGTCATGCAACCAGGTTGTTTTACTGCCAAAACAGCAGCTATAGATTATATAATTACACTCGAATGGAAACTATATATTTAATCTTTCGCCCAGTGTGTGCAGAAGCTACTCACAAGTTTGCATGAACCCAAAGCAGAAAGACATCGACAATCAAATTTAAGTACATATTCAATACGCACAATGTTATCGTTGCAACGTTAAACATTATCACACGTCTTCCTAATATTGTGAAGCCCTGATGCCAAAAGTTATCTACAACAGAGAAAATGTCAACTGCTTGTAACCTTTTAACATAGCCTCCCTTCAAAAGAAAAATCCTGAACTGTCCCTTTAATGTTGCCCGAGGTTACCAGTTGTCTCGTTCCTCCTGCAGACAAATCTAATCTGGGTGAGGTGGCTCTGGGCGGCATGTGTGCTCAGAGTTGAAACAGGGCTTTCTCTTCCTAATCCTCTATCCAGGGATCACTCAGTAGGGTGAAGACAATTACCAGCCTGCTTTCTCATGCTAATGAAATCTAAAACTAGATCTTACAGAAAGAGGAAAAAATAGATAGAGAGGGGAGAGAGGCTGGGACAAAGGCACGGAAAGATGACCCGACTAAAATGGGTTTTTAGATTACCATTTAATTATTGATAGCCAGCCAGTTGTAAGGGCCTGAGCTCAGGATTAGGGGAGCATTTTCCAGCAAAGAGACAGATTATGAAGTTATTTTGGTGTGGGTACTAGGGGTCAGAAATTTGCTGAGACAAGACTTATGTCACCGACATATCAGCGGCTAAACCAACCCGCCTTTCACCTTTTTATCAGCTGCCTCCAGCAAGGTGTCTGGAGTGGTTTTAAATTGCATTAATATGCAGGAATTTATAGATCGGCTCCCTTGGCATTTCTGCAGGGAGGGGAAGAGAGTATTACGGTCTCCATCTGCACTAATTACTGGGTCTTGGCAGTGCTACCTGTCTCTGGTGAAGGACAAACCAAGACACCCAAGCCGTAACACGCGTGCAAGCTAAAGGAGAGGCTTTTAGAAGAGACACATCTCAGAGGGCTTTTTAACTTGATGTTTGATGCTTTGACTACCATAAAAACATATCTGCTGGCAAACATCAATAAATTAAAAGACTCTTTTTAAGTTCTCTCAACTAGAGTTGAGAGAAAAACGCTAACAGGCTTTACACCCGATTGTGCTGATCGTTTTATGTGCATCAGGACGGTGGAAGTGTGTCAGGATGTGCGATAGGAAGAAAATCTGAACGCTACCACCTTGGAGTGGTTGGGTAGCTTTTGAGATCTGGGAGATAAAGCAATTCTTGTGGTTAGCAAAAAAATAAAAAAATAAAGGTAGCATTGATACGATTGCAAAAAATCATTGCGAAGGAGGGGATATTTAATCTGCACAGACGCAATGACCTCCCTGGAATGGTTGGGCTTGCTTGCCCTTATTCAGTTGTATCACATTGTATGTTTCCCATTTTAAATCATCTCAGTTTCTGTTCACCGCCCCTCAAGCCCTTCCGCGCACACTTTACCTGTTAAAATAGCCGACATCAGTACTTTAACTCTTATTTTGCACTACAGGTAGCTCACTCTCTGCCAGGTTGACAGTTTTTTCCTGCAGTAAATCTGCATGTGGTAATTCCTTAGCCTGCTGCGGGCTTCTCACATTCCTGTATTTGTCTGTCATTCTGTCAGAGACACTTCTTGGATCACCGCTGCACAAACATTTGCTTATGTTTGCGCCATCTGCGCCTTTAGCCGGCAGGTGATTACCAACCGCAGACTCACCTCCCACTCTGTCCAACTGGATTCCCTATGCTCGCATGGCCAGGGCCAATTTTCCAGAGGGAGAAGGATGGCAACATCTGGAGTAAAGAGAAAGACTGCTGAGTCTGAGAGATGAAAACTACAGTAAAGAGACTAGGGGGGGTTGCCTTCTGTTACATTACATCCTCAAACTTTAATCTACTATATTTTATTGTATTTCATATGACAGACACAATGTACTCCATGATGGTGAGATGTAAGGAAAGGAATGCATGGTTTTTAGTGTGTCCGGCATGCATTTATAGACCATCCCCTTTTCTCTGATAGTCCTAATCTAAATTTCAGTGCCACCAAGAAAGGTTATGTTTTCAGAAACAAACCTCCCAAGCATTGAGTATTTCACAGTTGAATCCATCCTTTGGAGGAAAAGAGCGTAGGACATTTGCAGATCTTCTAGGATATTGGCCGTCCATCTAAACTGACAGGCCAGCAGAGCCTTCATCAGAGAAACAGCTCAGAGGGCCAGTCGTAACTCTGCAGGCGCTACAGACACTCACAGGTAGGAGAAACTGTCGATGGGACAGCCATTAGTTGTGCACTTGACATATTTGGCTTTTGTGAAAGAGTGTCAAAAGGTAGGCCACTGTTGAAGAAAACCCTTAAGAAATCCTGTCTGTAGTGTAGTTTCCCGCAAGCAATAGAGGAGATGCAGCAAAGATCTGTAAAGACGGTGTTCTGGTCTAGGGCTGCGCATATGTATTGAAAATGTATTGGGTCAGTGTGTCAGAGAATATAATAACAGAGGACGGTTTGAATGCACTCATTGTTTGCTAATAGATTGAAAATGTCATGAGCTTTCATTTAGCACACCATTTAGTATTTTTTTTATAGATTCTCAGATCAGTAGAAGCTCACACCTGACTCAGACGAGAGTGTAGAAAGCCCAGATGAGAAAAAAAAAGACCCGAGTGGAACATTTGGACCTGAAAACACAGCTGTCCATGGAGGAAACCTGTTAGATACTTCAAAAGGCTGGAGACCAGGGTGTTGCAGCAGCACCATGGCCTCAAATGTACAGCCAGAGCCAAAATGGTTTAGATCAACGCAAATTCAATTTAAAACGACCAAATGCTGAATCCAACTGAGAATTTCAAGAATTGAAAGTTGGCGTTCACAGACGCTCTCCATCCAGCTGTCTGTGTGAGGACTGAGCTAAATCGGTGAAACAATGGTTTTCAGAGACATACTCCAAAAACGTTTGCAGCTTTCACTTTAGCAAAATAAGATTTCAAAGACTACTCAAGGTAGCTGAATAAAAAAGCACATGACACCTTTTAGATGATATTTGTGAAATTTTTTTCACAGTGTAAATGATTGTTCTTGCTTTTGTTAAAATGACATGGTACTTTGAGTCGGTCGGTTACATAAAACTCAAATAAAATACATCGATAAATTGTCGAAAAGTTGAATCAGTATGCACAGCGCAGCACGTGAAGGAAAATGGTGGTTAGCGTTTCCTACCAGCTTAGCTCTGAGCACTTGTGTCATCCGCTCTTTTTCAGTCCTTAATATCAAGCGGAGCAAAAATGGCTTTGTCACACTCGAGATATATCGAATGAGATCAGTGTCAACATCTAGACGGTGCACTATTTGATTGCCTTGTGGGCCTGGCAACACACTAATCTTATGCATGACTGACTATTGGATCTGTGACATCTTCCAGTGAAAGACAACGGAGTTGTCATTTTGGACCGAGGGAATCTGGGTCAGTCAAGCCGGGTCCTGCAGGCGGATGGTGTTTGGACTTCAATTCAATTATTTCCCATTGATTTATTGGACACCCGTCAATAAACACGCGCTTGTGGGCAGGAGTGCTTTTGCACAAAAAAGGTTTTCTCTTTCTTCTTCCCTGTTCTCCCGCCTGCTTGTTCTATTCTATCATAAACTGACATAAGCCTTTCTTTGAAGTTCAGGAGCCAAAGGAACGAGGAATGACAGCACAACAAACAACGAACAAAACACGCGCGCACACACACGAGGAGAGAGACAATGAGCAGTTTTTGAATATTCAAGTGAGACGCCACAGGATGGGTTGAGAACCAGTGTGTTATTGTTGCCACGTTAAGCCATGAAAGGAGGTGTCTGGGACAATGAAGAATGGTGTCACGTTGGGATAAGAGATTCTGCAATATCAACAATGCTCTACAAACGTTGTGTGAGGAGGTTTACAGCAAGAAAATATAAATCTCACTGGGGAAAGACAGAAAGCACAGCTTGTTTCTCACATTTGGGAGAAGTTGAAGTCGGGGTGCTGCCGGTGATTTATATCTGGAGTCCTTCCTGGAGAATAGTCATGAACTCCCCATCAGTTAGGTTGGCTACAACTTTTACGCTGCTTAAATTACACCTGATGCAGCGGCAGTCGGAGGAGAGGAGGTTGTGTCTCCCCTGTGGTTTGTCTGATAATGTTAAGCCATGTTCTTACTGCTCAAGGACGCAGAAGCTCATTCATGCTGTAGGTGCATCTTGACTCTATTGGCAATGAGAAAAAGGAACCATTTGCAAATGCTTTTCTGTGCAAATCACAAGATCCATCATTCTAGATGAAAATCGAGTACATCTAAAAAAGTAAAAATAAAAAAAAAGTAATGAGCGTCAGGACTTACCTCATGTTTAGATTTCACATCTGCCACATCGACTAAAAAAACATGGCTTGTAGAGGGAAGCTTTATGAAAAAAGGCTTAGCAAGTATTCCTGCCTTTTTAAAGCTGTTTTTAATTGAATTGGCACATGAAAAGCAGCATAAGTTTAACAATCATGACCCACTGTGGCTAAAAGCTTGAGCAAATCCACGTACACTAGGAGTCAGCAACAGTTACAGTCCAAATACACATTTTTGCCCCGGCTCCTTTCTTGAGCCGTAAAACGTCCACAGTCCTGTGGAAAAGTTATGTGTTTTCCGAATACCTCCTATTTGAAAATAGCTTGTTTTGTGGTTAAAAATCACAGTTTTAAGAAACACTGAACTTTTTGGTAAATTAATCTTTTATGCAGTAGGTATATTTGGTTTTATTGAAAACCCACATATGCACAGGGAGATCATGCAAACTCCACACAGCATTGGCCCCCAGCTGGCATTCAAACCTAGGACTTTTCTGCGACAGGGCAACAGTCCTGACAGCCTCTTCAACATGTAGCACCATCCTTCAGATTATGTTACATTAACAATCACAATACAATGACAAGAGCTTATTTGAAAGCAGCAATCATGTCTAGTTTGATGCTAGTTATTTACACATCCATTTTTTTTAAAGGAGCATAGCACAAACTCCATTTTTGCAGACGTCTGCCCCCTCTGGCGACATGTTGAAATGACACCAGTGTTGTGCACGTGCATGGGAGAAGAAGAAAAGCATCTGGCGCTGTGACTGCACAGGTCTTTTGTTTAGAGGCGTAATGTCTAATGAAGTAAGAAAGCTATAACTACTGAAGTTAGCCCTTGTTCTCTCACTAGTGCATTGATTACGACAGAGACTCAACAAAGTAGCCAGGTGAATTCCCATGCGCACCCCCAGAGGAATCGGCCCAAATCACTCTCTCATGAACTGATTAATCCAGCCTATACACGTTGGGAGATTGTAAGGGCGTGTATAGGGGAAAAATAAATAATATTTAACTTCAAACTGGAAAAAAATAACCTCACCTCTAGTGCTTGTTTAAAGAATATCATGGCAATTTCCACCTGAGGCAATGCATGATAATTGAGAGAAAGATTTCTGTGGTATCAAATCATAGGTGGGCTCCACAGAGGTCATCATCTGCTGGAGATGTTGCAGTTTATTCCTGAAAGGCTTGCGCGACCGACCTGTTCTTATTGTGAGTCAAGAGAAACGTGTTAGTAAAGATTGTATTGCTGTTCATAAACTGGGATTTAAAGGATCTGTATTTAATCCAGGATAATCCAGTCCAGATATTTAAGTAGTGTAAGTTTTAACTGATCCTAAGGGGCTCAGATGCCAAAATTAAACCACCCTTTACATCACTGTTGAATCAAAGCCAACCAATGTGGTATTTCGTGATTTGTAAACAAAATTTGAAAACTCGATTAATTATGTGAATTGCTATTTATTTTTTTTTTTTGTGTGTGTGTGTGGGGGGGGTCAAATATGTAAAACTGAGGGGAATAATGATAATTTTTTAAACATGCTGTAAATATGTGCAGCACAGCTGGAAGCACTTTTGCCTGGGTTCAAATCCCAGCATGGAGTGTTTTCTGCATGGGGTTTGGATCACCAGGTTCTCTGGCTTCCTCCTACAATCCAAAACCATGGCTGTCAGGTTAATTGGTCCTTCCAGATTGTGAGTATGAGTGTGTGTGCGTGTTGTTGTTTGTCCAGTGTGTGTCTATGTTACACTGTGATGGACTGGTGTCCTGTCCAGGCTGTACCCCGCCTCTCATCCAATGACCACTGGAGATAGGCACCTCTGATGAATATAGACATTGGATGTATGGGTGGATGTTGTAAATACTGAATGAACCCTAAGAATGGACACGTTTCTGCTCTGAGCGCTACTAAATATTCCACATAATAAAAAACAAAAAAATCGACCTTAAATGTCAAATGAATTCGCAACTCTTGTCTCTATTTGACAATGTTTATTACTTTTTAAACCAATGCCTTTTGCATTTGCAAAAGTTTAAAACTTAACGCCCGGTTGCTTTGTTCACAGATGCAGCAGTTGGCTGTGAAGTCAATTAGCGCTCATTTCTATAACAGGGCTGACATTAGTCTAGACAGGCGTGTTTTGATTAGAGATGACAGACGACTCGCTGTGATTGGACTGCCAGACATTCCTCACCCTTCATCCCATGGGTGAAGCTATTGAAGCTGACTTGAATATGGAAAGCTAGCAGATGAGTGTTTTTCCCCAAGCTGCCCTTCATCTACAGAGAAACATGTTATAAAAGCGACTTCTCGGCACGCGGGGCCGTATGAGCCGCCATAACGCTGACACGCAACAGTATATCACTTATATATTTATAATGCTCAGCTGCCAATATGTTTTTCTGGCACCGTATATCATGGCAATAATGTCCAAACTGTGGGCTTTTTTACACACAATGGCCTTTTGTTGTGCAGGTTATTTATTGTGCGTGTGTGAGGTTTTGCAGAGCTGGTGGGTGAGTGCATCCAGGGGCTTGTATTGTTAGAGAATCAGTGGCTCTTGTTTGTGGAGCTGGGATGGTTTGTTAACAATGCCTTTTTTATGTCCCAGAGTGTGTGCCTGTTGCCAAACGTCCCCTCTGAATTTTCGTTTGTGTGCGGTTTGCTTGTTTGCAGTATGTGGACCAGGGGTCGGCGAGCATAACCCTTCCCATTGTGTTCCCCCCCGTCCGAATAGAGCAGTTTTCTATCTGGCACATGTGAGTGGGTGGCACAGTGTGTGGGTGTTTAGAATATACAGTATGAGCGCAAATTATTTAAGCGCTGGTAAATGGTGGGGTGGGGGTGAGGGACTTCCTAATGGAGGCTTTCAGTCTGCCTCCATTCATGTGACGGCATGGTGACGGAGAACGGGGAGCCAGGGATTAGCGAGGTAGAGGCAGTGCCTTGTTAAAAGAAAAAGAAAGGGTTTGAGTGTGTCTATTGGATTAACTTGTTTGGGCTTATTAAGAGGGGAGACACAGCAGCTTGTTAAAAGCACTGCATGGGTCGTCCCATTGTGAGACGGCAGGGTCACCATTCAGTTGGGATGAAGCCCCGCCCCCCCCCCCCCCCCAACACATTATGTCGGCTCTACGCCTGGCTCCTAATACTCGGACATTGAAGCTTGATTTTCATGTTGGACATTACATAATGTTTCTTACATGATTTCTGATGGTTCTAATCTGGCTTTTAAAAAAACAGCTGGAGGACTGAAGTTTCCAACAAGCAGAGCAGTTTTAGCGCTCCGCAGGCAACTCCGCCCTACGGAGAGAAGGACACGGCTATTTGTTGATTCTAGAGATGCGGCGAGAAATTTCATTGTGACCAGAATCAGGGAATGTCCAGTTTGAGCTGACGGTGAGAAACAGGAATACCTTGTTTTGTTTTTTTACTATCAGATCTATAAGGTTATGCTGAGGCCACCATTTCTGAGTGAAGAACACTCGAATTTAGGTATTTTTTTGTATCTGTGAGATTTCAGAAGATGAAATCTGTAAAAGCAGCGAACTTTTAATATGGTATTTATAAAAAGAAACTTGTTTCTACAACCAGTCATTTCATTGGGTAGTTCAGGAGAGAGACAGAGAGAACAGGAAGCTGTGGAAGACTATAAATACAGATCAAAAATCACCCACAAGATTCCTATTGATGGGTTTTGCAGCTGATTTTATTCAATCTTATTAACATTTTCTTAATGTTGGGGCATAAATATTTGATTGTGAACAAACCTCACTTTAAAGAAGGAAATTAATGCGCTTTCTCACAGTCCTTTAATCTATGAAAACTATAAAACCAGAAATGACTCTTAATTTTCTGTGAGCACACATTTTTGTGTGTGTGTGTGTTTGTGTGTGTGCTTGGCTAAGTTTTAGAAGGATATTTGTGCCCAAAGTGTAGCAGACAAACATTCCCAAAAGTTTGCTGTAGCACACTATCAGATAAAAACAAATGTATTGAATCTTTTTTTTTCTTTTTTTTCTTTTTTCACCAGTTTGCAAAGTAGCTCTCTCTGCAGAGGCCCTGGCTCCTGTGGTCCTGTCGAAAATAATAAGCTAGTTTTTGTCTTTAAAAAGAAAGAACGCTTTTGCCTACCGCAATCTGTGGGATAATCAAATGCCTTCTCTCCTTGTTACAGTCGCCTGCAAGGTTGTCCCTGAGAGCAATAATTGGAATGTATGGCAATAGCACACTGAGCGTAACCACGCTCCTCCTGGCAATGAAAAAAAATAAGCCATTGGCTGAGTGTAAGAAGCTGTTATACCTTTTTAAAAAAACTGTAAAGACAATAATTTAGGTGAGAAAAAAAAAACCGCTGAAAAATTAGAAATAAGAGTTGCCCGCCTGCCAGTGCAGCGTTCATACATTAGCCTTAAGCACTGATGTCGGTTGCGGATAGACAAATATGAGGAACTTTCTGCATGATGCATGAACACCAAACCTTTATTTAGCAGCCGTCGATGTGAAACCAAAAGGTGCTAAGGTTAGCTACCACTGGGTATCATCTGCCATACTCTGTCTTTCACCTGCAACATGTGTACCTCAGCACACTCACACACAGACAGAGAGACAGACAGCGTTTGTTCACCCGTGACCACCCTGTTCCACCCCACACTCGGCAGGATGCTTATCTGAGTAGACAGCTTTGGGTGCGGAGAGCCATCTCCTCTGATCTCCTCTGCAGTTTAAGAACCTTTTAACTAAGAAATAGCCCTCTGCCAAGCCCACAGCCTCTTGATTCCAGCTTATTCCCTCATCTCGCGGGGGGAGTGATCCTCTCGCCCTGCCTTGCGAGCCCTGCAGCGGGGGTTAGGAGAACGGGGATGGAGCCGATAGACATCCCAGCTTTGGAGATATCTCTGCACCGGTGTAATAGGAAACCCGGCGGATTTGATGCGCGAGTGAAGTGCAGGCGGCGTTTCTGAGCGACGAGTGCGTGCGTGCGCGCGGATACACAGAAAGCCCAGCGCCTTCGCGCAGATTGACCTCGGCAAGACGGGCAGGTTTCAGGGCAGCCCGGCGATGGGTCACAGGCGTTTGGTTTCGGGGATAATTTCCTGCCACTGATGGACATCTGCTAAGTAGCACAATGACCTAATGGGAGGAGATGAGGGGGAAAAGGGGGACATGACAAACAAGCTGAAGACTTGCTCCTTTTGCCTCGCTCTTAAAGGCAATAATAGCAGTAAATTGGTTCCTGAAATTGAATTGAAAAAAAAAAAAGAGCCGGTCTCCTTTAGCAAAGTATAATGCCTCCGAATACATTTGGTGCACAGCAAATGGAGAAAAATGGAGGGTAGTTACACGATTGTCTTTCATTTCAGGGAGGGGAAAAGTGTGCCGGCATCCCACCCCCACCACCCCCACCACCCTCCCTGTTAAGACCAGCTTTTAGTCTCAATCTCCACCACGTGTCTGCTTCCCCTCTCTCAACCACTATCTTTGAACAAATGGACTGTGAGGATGGGCTCGTTGGGAAATTAGTATCCTTGCAGAGAGAACACAGAGAAAGGATTATGTGAATAGCCAGTAATGAGCTCAAAGTACCAGTGTGTTTGGGCCAGGGCTGCCTGTGTGCGAGAGGAAATGGCACCGTGAGCGACCTCTTTTTTTTTTTTTTTTTTTTCCCCGAGCACCTGGCGAGACATAGAGTGGTCCCTCTTTTCTATCTGCAACGTGCGTGTGTGTGTGTGTGTGTGTGTGTGTGTGTGTGTGTGTGTGTGTGTGTGTGTGTGTGTGTGTGTGACAGAGAGAGCGTGAGAAGGGGGTGATGTGAACTGAGACTGTGTGGATATTTAATTTGCTTAGATTTATCAGTGAGATGCATTTTAGTGCTTTTCTCACTGTCAGCTTTGTGCTAAAAGTGTTGTTTTGTGCTGCTGGTGACAGGCTTTAAAAATACTCATGTGACTTCAGGTGTTAAGTGCATTGTAGAAGCCTCGGGGTCCAGGGTCAAACGTAATGTCTTGAGAAAACAGTTTTACGGAGAGAAAAAAAAAAGAGGCTGTTTCTGGGTGAAAGACTTGAGCTATTTGCAAGGTTGACGCATGTTTTTTAGGACCTGCTCCTGATCTTTAACTATTAAACCCGGGAAAACCATTCAGCCTTTGTTATAGAGCAATTACAAATGCTTATCCGCCACACTTCGTTTGGGGATTTATTGCTCAAATGCAAATGGCTGTGGTAAAACTTTGGTTTTCGTAATCGGGGGGATATAAAAACCCAAACACAGTCCTTAAAATTGCAGTATTTTTGTGTGTTTTTGTGGCTAAAGCTTGGAAATGAATTAAATACATTGTTAAAAAATGTCAGAAGTTATACAAATAACATTAAAATCCACTATCGTGATCATGATTGCCTCAGTGTTTAGACAGGAAAATAACATTTCTTATTAGATTTGAATCAGTTTGCACAATTTTGCCAAAAACAACAGCTATTTTAAAAATACTCTGACAGGAGATCACTGCATCCCAAAGTGTTTTATCTAACTCCTGCATTTTACTTTGGAAGATACCACGGCTCAGGTAAAGTTTACTCTGCATATGCTACATATTGGGGAACATACCAGAATAAAAGTTTTGTATCAAGACAGCACAGCATAAACGTGTCAACGTTATTATTAGTAGCAGTAGTAGTAGGAGGATTAATGCTTGTGCTAGTAATGATAAGAGTGTAATGATACAACCAGAGAGAAGCTGATGCCTGATATCAGGTTTATAAAAACAAGATGAGATGTTAAGAATAATTATGATGAAGTATAAAATTCCCTTTTTTTAGGATTTCACAAATAAAGCTTCCCCAGATCCAGACTGTTTTATTAACGAATCCAGTCAGTCACGCCCAATTTGAGAGCCTTCTACAAGTCAGAAAATAGTAGGATTAGCTATTTATTTAGGTGTTAACCAACATTAGCCATGATACCTATTACCTAATTCATGTCTTCTAACACAACAAGATCAAAAGTAATTATTTTATAGCAGTGGTAGTGTTGGACTACTGGCTGGGGTACCGGTAGGTCCAAGAGATCTAACAAGACGGTAACAAGTTGAACAGTGAAACCGGACCCAATTGCAAACCTCATACCTCTGGCTATAAGTTAACTTTTTCAGCATTAGCTGGAGGCAGAGGAATACTTGTATTTCCTGAAGGGAAGAGTAAAACCTCTTCAAAAAGGTTGTCTTTGTGAAGTAATAAAGTTCAAAGTGTGGCAACATTTAACATTTTGTGCTCTTTGATGGTCGAAATATCCCTGCTTTAGTTTCATTGCCGTCTGCTTCCATGTTCTCTGAAGTGTTTGAGATGCTGCGTTTGACAATTTTTTTAAAAGAATTTTGACCCAAACACCCTTTTGACGGTTATTCCATGTTAAATGGTATTACTACCGTAATTCGATCATGTTAACCACTTAGCTTTATCCCTACTACATAGAAACTATTTAATTAAACTAAAGAAAAAGTAGAAAAATGAGACAGATCCATCTGTGCTAGAACATAGAACTGAAATGGACGCATTGTTCCCGAATAGACAATTTAATGACAAGTTGAGAAAGATCATCCCGTGCCTAATTTTTAACACGTTCTAATCCTTCAGGATCCAACACCGCCATATCTGTCACCGCTGTTTTAGATAATGAAGAGTTGCCTCGTCTGCCAGGTTTTTTGTGACAGTAATGCTTCCCCTTCAAAACATGGCTCCAAACAGAAAAGATCCACGTCAGATCAAACCTGAAGTAAAACAACAACAACAATAATAATAACTTTATTTATAAAATGCTTTCATTCAAAGTGCTGTACAGGAAGTGATAAAAATAGTAAAAGAAGAAATAAAACAATACAATTTAAAAACAGGTAAAAACATACAAACAAAAGGAAACAGCAATATTAAAACAATATAGTTTCAGGCATTGAATTAGGCAGCATAAGTGGGTCTTTAGCTGGACTTTAAAAACCTCCACAGAACATGCGTACCGAATGTTTAAAGGGAGATTGTTCCACAGAGATGGAAAAAGCATGCTCCCCTGCAGTTTTTCTTTCAACAACAGTTTTGACTGTATATAGAACGACAGTGTGGGGAGATCAGAAGATATTCTTTCTTTATTCTGATGATTTTTCCCTCAGGGACTACAAGCATAGAAAAAGAGGATTGATGTGGTGTTCTCTTCAGGCAAACAGTTGATGAACCGGCGAATTATCCCTCCGCATGAGGCCGTGGTGAAAAATGTATATCTCTGTTGTGTTTTTTAGCCCAAAAGCAGCATGCGCTGGGTTTGCTGCAGGAGTCAGCTTCACACTGTGATGCACAAATTAGATTTACGACAGTTTAAACGGAGCCGGATCTTGTGGGTCCATTCCTTTTGAAGAGTTGCTCAAATGTTATCTCATTTCTAAGGAGCCACCTTGGGCTAACTTATTTTTAATCACTGAGAGGAATGATAGAGATACTGTTTTTGTCTTTTTGACCCAACCGCCGCTTACTTCACGTGACGCGTGTCCCCTGCTGTAGACTAGGCTCTCATATGAAGGGAGTGTGGACAACACACGTGACACTATGCGATGTTTGCATGCCAAAATGGTCCTGCACATGTAGTCTGCTGGGCTCCTCCCCTTGTGCCTGTGCTCTGTCTCACTCAGCGGAGTAGTAATGAAGCATGTGAAACAACACGACAACAAAAAGCAAGAAAAAACAGCTTGCTTGTGCGACTCAGAACCTATTATTTGTGTTAGATAACCGATCAATAAAAAATAATTATTATCTTTATTTGTCATTACATTGAAAATTAATGTGTCCTCTGCATTTAACCGACCCCGTAGGGAGCAGTGGCTCTGCCACAGCACCCAGAGAGCATTCTGGGAGTAAGGGTCTCACCCGGGGACACAGAGTGGGAGCATGTGGAGTTCGAACCGAGGAACTTGCAGCATTCTCAGGATGCAAGAGCCCTGCGCTAACCACCACTCCCCCAGATTAAGTCCCACCGATTTGATTCTCTTGCACTTTGCTCAGCAGAGCGTCACCAGTTTTGGCTTCCAAGGGCCTTGAGCAGAATGCTATATTTCAACTGGCCCAAAAATAATTATTAAAGTGTTCTTGGACATGCTAAAGTATGTGGCGACATTTTATACTTTCCGCTTTAATCAACTACATCAGGTACATTCCGTCATCTACGGAGCTCTTTTCATTGAATGCTTCAACAACTGGTGGAAATTTACGACCATTTGCAGGAGTGTTCTGCATTTGTATAGCCTTTAAGTGAGAAAAAAAGAGGGGCCAGTGCTGCGTGAGGTGCCATTAATTTGTTCTGTAATCACTGCAATTGTTTTCTTTCATAATACAGTGATAATCTATGAAAGCCAGTAATGGACTGATGGCAGGTGGCTAAATGTTCGCTTAGTGATTCACTGGGAAAATAAATAGCAGAGGACGAGGCTGTGACATGCGCGTGAGAAATCATTTTTCAATAATCTGCCACGCGGCGTAGCCAGAGATGCCGGCGGTGAAGGCGCAGATGAAATATTTGCCTCTGCTCTGCGTTTTAATATGGGAGGAGACCGGCTTAGATGGAAACAATAGTGTTTCATGTTGATGTATTTGAAAAAAACACGTACACACAGACAGGGCCAAGATTAAAGCCACTATCCTTTATTATTATTATTATTATTATTATTATTATTATTATTATTATTATTATTATTATTATTATTATTATTATTATTATTATTATTATTATTATTATTATAAATGTGACCAATATCCTTTGTAGGTGAAACTGGGCTTCAATAAAAGCATGCAGCAACACATGCTGAATAAACAACAGAGGAGTAAATCTGGATCCTTTATATTACAAAAACACTTTCTGGGCTTAAATAGTTGCTTTGGCTGCTTTTATCTGCCGTATAATGCAAGTGAGAGACTTTGTAATCAGTCATCATTGTGTGGTGTGACACAGTGATGCTCCTGATGAATGATCCTCTCCATGGTTTCTGATTGTTCGGGGTTGTTATTCAGCTTTCTTTTATATATATATATATACATTCATATTTATATATGACCACGTTCCGTTTCCTCTGGGAATGTGACGGGCGTTTTGAGAGGAGACCAGTCGCTTCTGCCTCCCTGTTGCTGAGTGAAGGTGGTGGATGGGAAGGAGAGTTGGAGATTTATGGCCTAGAGGGAGATTGATTAGTGCCGCCACCAGCCCTGATGTACGGTTGGCAGTCTCTCCCCTCCCATCCCATCACATCTGCTCACGTAGACACACTTTCACATGCGACTGTACAGTTCAACACATGCATCCCGACGCAGCTCGCTGGGGGCCCCCAGGCCTTCCCTGACAGTCCCCCAGAGCTGCTGAATGTTAAGCTGTTGCAGACCGACTGCTGTTTTCTCAGCGCTCCCTTTTCTTTTTTTTTTTTTTTTTGCTCTTCATAGATAACGCCATCAATCACCACATCCAGCCTGCCCTGGAAAGAATGTGGCCCGATGTGGCTGAGTGTTGCTATTTTCTGTGCGATTCTGTAGGTTTGGTTTGGAGCGGGGCTTCACAGGCAGGAGATGCGGTTGAATGGCTTTGTGGATATGCTGTTTGAAGCTGCAGAGTGACTGCTCTGGACTCTGCTCCGCTCCCGTGTCAACAGTGCCCCCCCCCCCTCATCCCCCCACCCCACTTCCACACCGTGCAGGTGTGTGTTTATCATTCAGCGCACAGAGCTGAGAGGCAGGCAGCTGTAGGCATGCTTCCCAATTAAATCTTCGCTGAGAAAGCCCCCCTGATGGCTTCCCAGACCCGTCCGTGCGCAGCTTTGACCTCGCATCCAGCTCGCTTTAACGTCCTCCCTTCTTTTTTTCTCGCTCTGACTCAGGTTGTCCGCAGAACTCCCCCGGCTGTAGTACTGTGTCCACCTCGCCATGCTGGCCTGTCTGCAGAGGAGGCAGAACCCTCCACCCCAGCACCCGGTCTGCGCTACCAAGACCTTGGAGCCGCCGCAAGTCCTCGGACGGAAATGTAAGTTAGTAGCACAGAGGAGCGGAGTGGAGGTCAGGTGTTCAGCTCACCTGTGTTTGGGGTTGCTAAAAAAAAGGCTGAAGGAGTCTGGGGCATTATGGGAATTGATTTCAGTATTTTCCAGGTCTGGATAAGTCCGGAAAAAGAAGAGTGTGGAAAAACTATTTGGATTTCAAGACTTGATTCTTCTTTGTCTTAATGTCATATGCTTCCTGCTTTGTGTCTGTATTCTTAAATGCTGCCTTATATCCCACCTTCCCTTCTTTCCTTCCTTATGTCTGTTTCCTTCCTTTTTCCCTCATTCCTTCCTTCCTTGTTTTTGTTCTCTTTTCCTTTCATCCTTCCATTACTTTGTCCTACCTGTCTTATTTATGTCGTTCCTTCCTTCTTTTCTACTTCTGGCCTTACTCCTTTCCTTCCTTCTGTCCTTTTTTTTCTGGTACCTGTGCTTTTCCGTCCTTCTTCCCCGTCCCTCCAGTTTCTGTTTTTTGCCTGTCATAAAGTCAGGGAACTTTTAGTGTTTTATATTTCACGAGGAGGGCAAAGGACTCAGGAACCCGGAGAGCAGAGTCCGGAGGTTTCCACACAACAGATGTTTAGGAACCCTGTCTGTTTGTCGTTTGCATTTAATCTGCTGCTCATGCTGAATGATGGAAGTCGGTGTTTAACCCGGACGGTGAGGTGAAAGAAAAGTTTCCATTGTTGCCGCTTTGTTCCCTCGCCACTCTGTTGAATTCTAAACAGCTTTATTCGGTTTGCACTTAGACCTTGGCTTGCCGAGTTGTTTGGCTACTCATTGTGCGGGCGGCTGTTTAGCTGTGCTGATTGTGCAGTCGTGACAACAGAGCTGAACAGACACTGTTTAACAGGCCTCGCCGGCCCTGCTGACCCTGAGGGTCTGTAAACATTTACAGTGTCTGGCCCTGGCCGCGCAGGCCGCATCTAAAGCGTGGCAGCTGCTGTGTTTGTTCCCCGAGCACCGTCCTCTGTCCGCTCACAAAATGGTGTAAAGGGACAGAGGAGGGCGAGGGTGGAAAACTGTAAAAGACCTCCCAGAACTAGCCCTAACCAGTTTGGGATTACAGAGAGCCGCAGCCGTCAGGAAGGTGATTTTCTCCCCAACTCAGAAGGTGATTTAGATAAGCACCTTTTAATAAGTGAGAGAAGGGGGTAATTTTCTCCATACTGAACAGGCATGCATGTATAACAACTGCTGTTTACATGGCAAACCCACGAGCTTCTGCAAATCCTCCTGATGTGCACAACAGCTGAAATCCTGCAGTTTTAACCTAAATGTGCAAAGATGGCGTGGGAATAGCAGGACTTCTCAGTCAGACCGACGCAGAGCACGATTTCTCAGGTGGAAGGATTAATAAACAGGACATTCAAAGGTTTATTTTTTACTGCTAATCTATTGTAAGTAGTAGATTTGTATTCAACCCCCCCTTTGGAGATCCGCTTTCCCCCTGCAATTACAGCTGTATGTCGTTAGTAGCCTCTGGACTTTGGCGAGGCCGTTCTCTAACACATGAATATGCTTTGATCCAAACCTGGCTGTATGTTTAAATCCCCCCCCCCCCCCCCCCCCCACACACACACACACACACACCCACACACACACACCCACACACACACACAAACGCACACACACACATTTTTTTTACACTTCACAACTTTCCACTAATTTCTGTTGATCTTTCACATAAAATTCCCATAAAACACAACCAGGTTTGGTAATTTGGACTGTGACAAAAACGTGAAAGATCAAGGGGGTATGTATACTTTTGCAAGGCGCGATTTATTCAGCCATGAGAGTTTTTTTATTGTAGGGGGAGGGAGAGGTGGTGCGCTGGCCAGCAAATTCATTCACAGGTTCTGTCTGACCAATTAGCTACTTCTCAGCTCCAAATCACACGTCAGTAGACTGTTCCAGAGAGCAGCACCAACAAGGTGACTGTGTGCTACTTCTGTCCTCAGCTCTGGACTTGGCTTTTTTTTCCTTGTTTCTGTGGGGATTATCCATAAGGAGCTGTGGAAGAGAGCGGAAACTTGAGAGATTATAAAGCTCTGGAAGATGTGGCTCTTTGTCTAAGTAAAGGTTCACCCGTGTTCACTAATGAAGTTTCAGGGAAAGGTGAGCTGAGAGGGGGGAGGGAGGAAGACGGACTGTTGAAAATAAAATTAGTAAAGGCAAAAAGAAGGGAGGGGTAAGAAGGAGAAATGGAGGAAATCCTCCATAGTGCTCTTAATCGATTCCCCACTTCCAATTTCACAGGATTAGCCCACTTCCTCTCAAGGTTCTTTATTGAGGAGCAGCCAGTGTGAGTTAGGACTCAAATCAATAGCGAAAAAGAACAGTCTCCAGTCTTTCCCCCTTTTCCCCTCCCTCCCACTGACCCTCCATGTCTAGCTGCACTTCCCCACCTGTTAAACCCTTTGATTGAAGGACTACTACAGCGGCCCAGTCCGAGGTTCATAATGAGGATGTTTGGACATAATGGCCTTCTTTCTGTCCTCGGGTGGGAGGGGGTGGTTAGTGTTGGATTTCCACCACTGGGGCAGCACTTGGCCTCAATAAGGCGATTGTTCGTCCATGCCCAGGAGGGGTGCAAAAAAAAGCAGACGGTGGGCCTGGCTGCTGGAGTGGGCCAACTCGGGTCGCCAAACTGAGCCCGGTCCTCGTGACTGATTGGTCGTGGCCCAGTTTTTGCCAGAATGGAGGCTGGTCATGGGTGGGATGACCGGGGCTGCAGCGAAGCTTTTAATTCACAGCCTCCAAATAGCTCGAGTGGGAGCGTATGGGGGGGAGGGGGGGGGGGGATTACCTGGCGGGTAAGAAAGAGTGAGCGATGCCATTTGCATCTGCTGTCCTTTACTCAAACGTTACATGTGAGTGAGAGATGTGTGTGTGTGTGTTTGAGCAGCTGGGATAAGAGCACAAGAAGAAGCTTTTTTTTTTTTCAAAAAGAGAAAAAAAAAAAACAGTGCATGCAGATGCTGAGTGGCTGCACAGTTCATTGATGCGACTCCCATTAAAAATCCCTCATACCCTCAATAAAAAAGGACTTAACTGGCTCTACCATCAGCTGGAAGCGCTCAGATCGCCTAGCCAGACAATCAATTTCCCCTGAGCGCGCAGAGCTTAGCAGGAGAAACGGGAGGCGGAGAGCGGGATGTTTCCATTATCACAGCCCGCTCCGAGTCTGGGCTTTGAGAGAGGGGCGGGGTGATGCACTGGAGAGCGAGGAGTGCACGGGGAGAGGAAGGAGGGAGGCAGCGGAGTGAGATAGGGAGAGACAGACGAGTGGAGAAAAGACAGAAGCAGAAAGGCAGACAGAGAAGCTGGCTTTTCAGAGAGCTATTGACCGCCTGCCCTTAAAAATATCATATTGGATTAGCCTCACAGGGGCAGCCTTTTGATATTTTTCTCTTTGGCTGGAGAATTAAAAGCAGTGTAGAGCATTGCTTGAATTATAAATCATAGGCACTTGCTTTCGCTGCGCCCAAATTCCACGCATATGTGGCTGCACTCTCCAGCACCAGCCGCTGTCATTTTTAATTAAATCCCCGCTTATGGGTGACATTTCTAGCCACCCCCTCCACAACCCCCACCTTCTCCGCCGTCCTCCGCTCCACGTCTCTGTACCCGCTGCCCTAGATGGAGACATGAAAGGCAGAGACGGCGGTGGAGCCAGGCCCTCTCGCAGTGTCATGCCCCAGAGAGAGGGCACCCATCCAGACAGATGAGTGAGAGAGAGGCCCTGCAGGGAGAGAGGGGGTGAATGGATGGCACTGACCCCAGCCAGCCTTAGCCAGTGGCCATCTCATTTTTTTTTTTTTTCACCCATCTCTTCCCCTTGATTGTCTGACGCGTGGGCCTCAAGGTAAACATTTAAACCGGAGCTCGGCCGATCGGAGATTTTTTTTTGCCCGGTTTCAGATCACTGATTTTGGAAAGCTACTTCCTGTTTTAGCTAACGCGATTACTCTTTAAGAATTATGAGTGAAAATACATCAGTATTTTTCTACTTTCTGGATTGATAAATTGGTTAATTGTACTAACAATACAATGTTTATAAGTGAAGAAAAACAAAAGATTTACCAAAAAAACTCTACAGATATAGACAAATCCTCCAAGTTCTTGGACAGAGGTATTTATTGATAAAACTCAACTAAAAGTAAATAAATATCTTGGTTTACTTTATAAAAACGGTTTCGCATTCCTGACAATGTAATGTACATCGTATTGTAAGATAGAATTTTTTTTTCTCTTCAACATCCTTCCAAAGTAAATATCTGTGTTCAATTGACTCATATTTGCTGTTATGTTTTAAATCATTCCTTAAATTTTTGGGAGTTTTCAGGTGCCTCAAGAAGTGTTTTGCCTTGTTGACCGTCCCACAGGGACGACGGAGAGCAGTCCCTGTTACACAGCTCTGCTATTAAACAGGATTCCACAACTATTTCAAAGCAAAGACAAAATAATTCGAGATCAACAAATTTAAAGTTTCTTTAGAATTTTGATAGCATACAGCAGTTAGCATTATTAGCATGTTTAGCATTTCTTAATGTTTAAGCCCAAATTATCAATACTTCTGACAAAATCTTTCTGATTCAACCAAGAACTTTGTTTTGATAGAAAATGAGACACGCATCTTTCAGAAGATAAAACAACGTAAAAGTAAAATTAATTTTGAAAAAAATAAAAACTGTCACTTAACCTGGTCGTAATTGCTGGCGATCTTTGCAAAGTTTGCATGTTTGCTCTGGTATTGTGCTGATTTGTCCTTGTTAATGAGCTCCCAGTCTTTAAGTTCTCCCTGCCTTCTTCCTCATCTTAGTTTCCCTCCACAGATTCTCCTCGGGTTCAGGTTGGCGCTCTGGATCAGTCACTCCAAAACATTTAATAGTACTTTCAGTCGGGAGAAATGCCTTGCTCAAATCAAAAGACAATTTTAAATCTAATTCTCCCAGGGTTGTGGTGGAAAATTAACACCGCTCCTTTTCTTTAGCACGGACGGGGAAGCAGGTCAGACTTAATGGGAGGATCGATTAAGCTAAATACAGGACAATTATGCAGTATTATCTATGAGTGGTCAGTAGATTTTTACCTTACCTGGGAGATTTCTAACCTTGGCTTCACGGTGAGTTCTCACGGTATTTGTGCGTTCACAAACACACGAGAATCCATCTTGTACCGCTCTAACTCCAACTGTTTTTGTGTCCAAAAAAACGGTTCAGGCCAATCACGTTGCAATATTATGGCGAGACATACCGGTGGGATGAAAGCAAAAGCTGATGAACCCAACATAAACATGGCAGCGCAGGAGGACTAAAACAAACCTTTGGTAGGCGACTCAGAGAGTTCTGCTGAATGTCCCTCCTTCCTACAAACAGATTCAGTGGGAACGGCCCCAGATTGATAATATGCAGAACGTAGAGTGCTACTCATTATCAATCTGGCTGGCCAAGTTAGGAGATTTCTAAAACCTTTCCAACATTTCCTGATCTGGCAAATCCAGTGACGGGCAAAGATGAACTCAAACAACTGGATCAAACTCGGCATGTTAAGTGTCCTGCAATCTGCTGAAATGTAGCTCCATGTTTTTATTAGTAAGAGGCTCAAGGAGCATCTTTAAACACCTCATTAATGGCGAAGAGAGCTCGCTTTGAGTGATCTCCCTGCAGTAGCACCTTCCACACAGTAGTGGCACTTATCTATAATACATTCACTGATTGGAAAATATTGCATGTTTTTGCAACCGACCGGTCGGTCATAAAGGGTCTGATCTCCAGACGATTTCTCTATGCATCTTCACTTAAACCCTTTCCCCGGTGAGGGGAAGGAAACTCGAAGCAACCCAGGGGTAAGTAACATTGAGGTGGCTGGACAGGAGGCCCCACCAGCCCCCACCTTCACTCCGTCCCTCTGCCTCCCTTCTTGGCCCAGACTCCAATTACGCCGCCACATGTCAGCTTAAGAATAACAGGTCCAGAATCTGTCACTTGACTGGCTGATGGAGATATTTCTGCCTGGTTATTTTTCAGATTTCGGCAGATTTTCATTTGTTTAATTCCTTAGCAGTCGCATTTGTGCCCGGATGACATGTTCTCAGAAAGCAGCTGTCACACTGTGTGTGCACATTTTATCCAGGCTCACTGTAGATGCTGCTGCCCTTGTTAACCGCAAGGCTCACTGCTGCTCCCAGATTTGTCCTGTTACCGGTTCAGACTTCAGGGCGCACCAAGTGTCCCCTTGTCTCTCTAAGTCCAAGCCCAGAAATAGGGATTTTGGTATAAAATAACCTCAATCATTTTAATTATACCTGAAAGAAACGGAGGCATTTCAGATAATTTCCTGGTAAATACAGCCAATCACCTGGTGTGTAGATGTGAATTTATCCCCAACGCTTCCTTGTTGCACGCGGTAACAGACTTGCCCACCTGTAGCTGTAACCCTCTGTGACAACAGCCCGGAGGCCCGCTGTGCCAATCAGCCAGGTGTAAATGAAATTTCCCCACTGCGCCTGATATCCCAGGTTCATTCCATGTCAGGCCGGGTTCAGCCCTCCTAGAGCTTGATCGACAGAGACAACCGGGGCCTTGTCACCCTCAGCCTAAGGACATGACACAGAGGTTCACCGGGGAATTGTAGTTTTCCTAATAGCACTGTGGCTCTGCAGGCAGAGCTGCCAGAGCCGTTCGTCTGGCCTTGCTTTCCGGCTGCCTCTCTTCCCCTAAACACAGGTAATATGCTCAGGTAACCTCCCCTCTGCTGTTGTCTGAGATGGCGTGGACCATAACGGCAGGATTAGCCGCGTATATCAGATTGCGGCAAAGGACCTCGACGGCTGCTTTTTGGGAGAAACGGCGAGAAGGGGAGTGTTCCTCAGTTGAATATTTAAGCGCGGTCACCGGTGGCCGCAGCGGCAGAAATAACAACCTTTACCCTGATTGCCTCCACGGCGAACTGGGAGGAAAAAGGAATGGAGATGGCGAGGGAGAGAGCGAATCTGCATGCACTTGACCTTTTCCCACTGATTGAACCACCTCATTTCTCACTCCCATTTGAAATTCCACCGGAGGCCCACTGAGACTGTCATTGTTCCCCGTTCTGCTGAGGAGAAGCAGAGGTCAGGAGGTTTTTATGTGAGAAGGTGACTGTCGGCCGTCCGTAGGATCCATAACTCCAGCCATCGATGCCTACTGAGGCAGTTTTTTTAGACAGATTGTTGCAATAGTCACGTTTCCATCAAATTTATATTTTAGTTTCAGAGAGACGGCCACGCGCTACTTGTATTACTCTTACCTCATCCGTAGCGCTGTCTCTCTCTCTGCTGTGCTGGCGTCTCAGCGCTGGCACACGGAGAATCATTTCCGGCTGGTGGTGCCCCACAGAGCCATGTCCTCCGCCTTCTGCTGCGCGCACGGGGGGCCGAGCCATGTCCCAGCCCCGAGAGGTGAGCTTCAGGAGGAGGAGGAAGTCTGCTGTAGTTTTGGTCACAGCGGGACTTGGGTTCAAAAGCAGGATCCCTGTTCCAAGCTGGCATTTGGGCGTCCCAGGTGCAAGGCTTCACCGCCCCCTTGTCTTCGCCTGCCAGATCGTGGGGGTGTCTTTGGAGGACAGGAGCGACTGTGTGCAGCCCCTTGCTGTCCCACAGGAAACGACACACAGGTTGTCTTCGCGGAGCTGAGCACACCATGCTGTGGTTTCTGGGAGAGGCTCTGAGAAAGCGTTGCACGTTTCTGGCAGGCTACGCAGTGTTTTCAGTGATCTCATTTTAAAAGCCTAAATTAAAACGACACTTTGGTCTAATATTTGGCTCTCCGGGTGTGAATATAAAATGTACGAGAAGACACGTAAAAGGAAACAAAGTAATGCTTTTATCTGCTGAGGTCATGAACCTAAGTGAATGTGCTCTAACGTCGGAGAGGGTTTGGTAGCGAAAGCATGGAAGTGCAACGTGACCACAGCGCTTTGTTCGCTTCATTATTCCTGCGGGACATTTAACTACTCCCTCCATGGTTTGCTCTTCAGCTGGGCTCTCCTAAAGCCCATTTCCACATGCACCGGCCCTGTTGTCAGATTTGAATACGTAGATGGTTTTATGTTTAGGGCGTGTCTTTTCCTGACCTTTTGGTGCATGTTCCAGCTCTTTTGATGACGATCCTCGAGTCTTTTAATCACATTTCCTTGTCATCACTCCAAAACTCCTGGACCAAAACAAGGTAACACGTAACTGGAAAGTGAAAGGAAAATTCTACATGGTTTTCTCTTCATAGCGAATGAAGTGCGGTGCATCAGGGGCCCTGGTGAAGCATGACCCTCTCCAGGTCACTGTGAGAGTCGGTGAAGTTCTGCCGGAAAAGTTTGCATCTCTGAGACATAACACTTGCAGATGTGAATGAAACCAAAGGTGGCTGTGCAAAGTATTTGCACAGGAGGACTAAACACAAGTGCATGCCACCCTTGTCAGGTTGTAATTTGTAGAACTATTTGGAATAAATCTATTATTTCCCTTCCATTTCACCAATATGATCTGTCACAAAAATATATAGACTTTAATGGTTGTAATGTGAGAAAATGTGAAAACAATAGTGGGCGTATGAATACTCGCAAAAACACTATAAATCTGGCTTTTAAATCTAATTTCCCACCAGGGACACACAGGATCGTCTGCGAAAATGTGTCTTTTATGTTGGAGGAGAAGTAAAACATCACTGACTTCTTGGTTCCACCCCAAACTTTAGTTCATCACAGACACTAGAAAGCATTACTTTGTCAATCAGCTGTCACTACAGTCCTATTAAGACACCCATTTGAGCTTCGAGCAGTGATTAAAAATAAAACCTGCCACGTCTATTAACACCCTTCCTCGCTGACTTTAAGTCTTTCAAAATATTGTTTCATCTAACTGAGCGTGAATCCATTTATGCATCCCCAGATCCTCTTCGTCTCCTCTCCTCTTTCTCTCCTTGCCTCTCCTCTCGTTGGCATGTGTACCGCAGTAGAGTGCCTTGTTGTCTGCGCGGTGTTAAATATTAATTGGGAATCAGTGGAGGACTTGTCTCCTAAATGATAGAACAGAAGGGCCCAGGCTTGCCTTGGGCAGCCTGCAGGCGCCTTTCTTCTTCCATTTACCTGCAGGCCTGCACACCAGCACTTCCTCCGGTCTGACAGCCCTCCTCGGGCGCCTGCAGCCTCCTCTCACCCCCCCCCCCCCCCCCCACACACACACACACTTTTTTCCCCCTCCTTCTTCCCTTTCTGTACTAGTTCCTGCTCTTATCTCTGCATGCCCTGGCTATCTCCACCTCCGGGGTCTTTTACTCCAAACCTGCATGCGTGTTTGTGTTGTTGTCGTATCCATTTAGGTTTGTGCGCGACAGAGAACGGTTCTGGCTCTTGGCTCTACACACATCCCTTTGAGAAAATAGTCTCACAGCATGGCATATGCTCTTAGAGGCGGGACGAGGAGCAGCCGGCATGATTCTTTTTCTCTCTTTTTTTTTGTCTTAGTGGTATGCGTTGCTTTCTGTCTCCTCACTGAACGGTTTAATCTCTGCCCCCCCCCCCCCCCCCCCACCTCCTGATGTTTCCCCATAACTGACCTCGCCGTTCGTCTGCCTCCTGCTCCGCTCCGTCTCTATCAGCTTTGTCATCTGCTGAGGTGTGTCGAGACAAAACAACTGGCACCAGCGTCTCCTCGGCTGCGCCGGCTGGTTGCGACTTGAGGCTGACCTCTCTGGATAGAGTTAATTAAGCAGCAGAGATTTGTTTTGGAAAATAAAACTGGTCCTCCCTGATGTTTTTTTTTAGCTCCGCTTTGGCTCTGTTTTCAGCAGAGCAGGGCTATTAAAGCGGTTCACCCTGGGTTCACGTATGAAGCAGCGAGTCTAAATGTGAAATGGAACAACGCGGGGACGGACGGGAGGGCAGCGCAGAGGCGGGGATATAAACGGAGGAGGGTAGGAGTTGGCGTTGACTTTGATGCCAGGCGAATGAGTTCACAGGCTCATGAGCGCTGGCCTAATCGTACATGACAATATCGGCTGGTGTGCCAGTCGCAGCGCATAACCGCCCCGCTGCTCGTGCTGACTCGGGGTATTTGCTGATAAAGCTCTGCTTTCCAGACCATGCTGTATGCACAATGAGGGTGGCCTGGGCTGGCCGGAGGGCTGCCTCGTCAGAGACGGCTCACAGACCCCCACAATCTATACCGAGGCAAGCTCTCAGATAAGCCCACTTTGGCAGAGTATTAGCATTAAACAGTAAGCAACTTTGTGATTAAAATTCCCCTAATATGCAGGTGCATCTCAGTCAATTATGATATCATCGAGAATTTTATGTTATTAATTGTGTTTAGCAGATTAGATATAGATTCATTACGCACACAGCGGTGTGTTTTAAGCATTTATTTCTGTTAATTTTGATAATTATGGCTTCTAGCTAGTTAAAACCCAAAGTAGAGTTCCTCAGAAAATTTGAATATTAAAAGGAGGACCAAGTAAAATGGATTTTGAACGCAGAAATTTTCTGCTGTAGTCATATTAAGGCATCGGGAAGACAGCTGACTTGACTTTACAGAGTGCGTTATCTGAGTACATTAATAGAAGGAGGAATGTAAAGTAAAGCCCAGAGTTTGGGGGAGATTCACATGGCACTGACAGTAATCCCAGGTTCAGATTAAAGTAGATGTTTATCATCTGGTGCCAGTCCATTGTGTTTCATCAAGCCCACATAGACAGAGCAGCTATCTACCAGAACATTTTAGAGCTTTAATGGTTCCTTTTGCTGACGAGCCTTATGGAAGTAATGAGCACATTTTCCATTGGTACTAGTGGCACTTGTCCACACGACCAAATACCTGCTTTAATGACTATTATATCACTGCTCTTGATTGGTCAATAAAACCTAAATCCCCAAAAGAACTTATGAAGTAAGATGAGAGACTCAAGAACCAACAACTCAGAGAGGCTGAAGGATGTTGACACCTCAGCAGAGCAACGAGCTGATTAAGCCTTTAGTGCATACACTATACAGTAAATGGTAATACTTTTCAGAAAGCCCACATTTCTGAGCTAAAAAACCTTCTTTGGACTTACTGTAAGAAAGGTTCTAATTATCTGATAAACTGAATTCTGTGTTTTATTAGCTGTGAGCCTTAACCGTCAGAATGAAAAGAAATAAGCACCTAAATATATCAGTCTGTGTTTAGTTTTATCGCCTATATTGTATTTTGATGTTGTTTTTAATTTATATGCATTTGTCCAACATATTATATTGCCTCTGGATGAAAATTGTGGAAGTTAAAGGAGGTTGCGTAAAAGTTTTTCCACTGAAATTATTATTCTTTGTTGTTTTATTTACTGTCATGGGAACAAGCACAGAGATTTTGCTGTGTTTTTTTTTTTTTTTTTTTGCTTACTGTTTTGTTTGTTTTCCTTGTTTTTTTTAGACATTTTGCTCATGAAGTGCAATGCATAGTGTGAGGTAAACATGTTGCCCCAGATTCTGTGTTTGTTGTTTTGCACGGGTGTCCTACAAAAGCCCTGACAGGGCCGCCGCTGCTGGCCTGCATTCCTTTGTGGTTCAAAGTGCACATGAAGTGCCCACTAGTGTCGGGTTTGCCAGACTCCCAGTCAGATTACTGGTAATTGACATGAACTGTGACCCCCTCTGGTATTGTCGGCTTTAATGCCGAGTCAAATGTACACATAAGACCAAGACTCTGAGATGTCTGCACAAATGCTACTCGATTTTTGCCGTTTGATAAGTTGCGTTTAATTATGATGCTTTAGTTCCGTCGACAGGATGTATACTCTGGTCCTGTCAGAGGTGTTAATGGGGCAGGAATGCAGGACGAGAGCTTTCCCACACTGTTAGCTTTCTTCTGGTGGGTGCATTTCAGATGAAGCTCAGGGCCCGGCTGGGCTCTGCTAACGCAGCCCGAGCGCAGACAAATGGAAAGTGACACTTGTGTGTGTAGAATGGTATTTGTGGTGACGCTTTGACTACAGATAATAAAGTGTTTGCCCCGAGGTGATTTCGCCCTGCAAGCATCCCTGATGAAACTCACTTACTCAGAGAGGGAGACGGAAGAGACAAGAGTGGGGGGGGGATGAAAAGACAGAAGGGGTTTGAAGCCTGAGAGAAGCACAAAGAAAACACAGAAATGGAGTGCAGAGGATGGGAAGGGGGTAAAATGCAGAGAAAGATCCAAAGATGGGTGGAGAGAGATTCTAATTTCTGTGTTTTACAGGTTAGAGGATGCAAGTTTGTGTTGTCATTGTGCGCCTGACTTACAGGAAAGATCGGTTATTTGTATTTTAGTATAAAATCTGCTTGTTTTTTGCATGAGAAGTGAAAAAATGGTTCACAGATTTTGTCATGGCAGGGGTAAAAGGTGGGAACCGGTAGGATTGGTGTGTGTGTGTGTGTGTGTGTGTGTGTGTGTGTGTGTGTGTGTGTGTGTGTGTGTGTGTGTGTGTGTGTGTGTGTGTGTGTGTGTGTGTGTGTCTGCCACGCCATATGTACAGAGGAGTCCTTCAGGATCAATCAGTTCTCAGTAATTTCCTCCACAGCCCATAAAAAGCCAGGTCTGTCTGGAAGGAGCATGAGGCAGCCACATCAAACTAGCTAATTAATTTTCATTGCTGATTCTGTTACATCTGGCTTCGGAGATAAATTCTAATGAGAAAATGTAAACATGACAGTGTCCGTGTGGTGTAGTATTTCACATTTCCTGTGTTGCAACCTTTAAAATAAAAACCTAATTAGAGGTTTTGGGTTTGAAACATTGTGCAGCGCATTTCGACAAATGCAAAGCTCTTCAAAAGCATTTGTACCAATATCTTACCATTTTATCAGGTTTGAGACTCAAATGCAATGGATTTTATTGGGATTTTATGTGCTGGACCAACATAAATGATGGATAATCGAAAAATTATCCATCTAAAAAGTGTGCCGTTCCTTTGTGTTCAGCCACCAACAGTCAGCATTTGTTGGTGGCTGAATAACCAGATAAAGGTTATTTATCTACAATTCTTAGAGTTCATCACCACCAGGCTTGTGCATCTAGTGACTGATTTTTATGGCTCATTGTTTATTGCAAAACAGCTCAAACTCAGATAGATGTGGAGTGTCCCTGAATATAAGTATATAAGTCAGATTTATGCCTTACTTACTTGGCCTTTCTAACACACATACGATATATTTAAACCAATCCACTGTCATGCTGCCTATAAGTGGTGGGCATAGCCACAATAACCCTCAAACAGATAATTGCTTTGCTAACTTTTAGTTCATTGCATTATTGTTTACGTTAAGTTTAGAAGCTGTTTGCGGACGGGTTATCGTCCTCTTTATTGGGTTTTGATGCCTATGATGATGAAAACAATGGTAAATCTGCCGTTTACGTCACTGTCCTGGCTCTGACTACACATCGTCACAGACTTCTCAACAACGGTTGCAGTCACAGCTTTACAAAAAGAAAAAACATTGTTAATAGCTGTGTTGTTTTCTTCTCACTTTTCTTGTTGTTGTATTGATTCATTCTTAATATTGTTAGCTCCCGTTGCTCAAAAACAGAAACTCCAGTATCCACGTTTTTTTCTGCAAAAAGTATGCTGCTGTGTGACCCCAACCCTTTAATTACAGTGTAACAGAGCTTTCTGGGTTTGTTACCAGTACCACATGAGGTGGAAGGAGTTTGGACTCAGAGTGGGTTTCTGGGTCGCTGCATGGCTCAGCGGGACTCTTTTATTTTTTCAACACCTATGTAAAAAAACACTGGCTCAGCTTACTGACTAACCTATGGCACTCCTCAAGGAACATTTAACAAGCATGTATAGGATATGAAAACATGTTTCTACACAGCAATGATGAAACTGAGTTTTATTTATGCTTCTCAAATCAAATACAATGCACATTAGATATAACAATATTGATATGACTGATGTTGCAACAATAAGTAACTAATAAGGAAAAGGGACTGGTCAGTCCTGCAGTGTGTTCCAAGCTTCCAGCAGTGTTGCTCCATCCTATTATTATCAGCGACTTTGAGCTTGTTTGTTTTATTTCGTTTACAAGGTAGCTGTTATAGAGCTGGTTGCTTGTTTATCTCACAAGAACAGGCAACACTTGCTCCAATCCTAAACTCACTCACACCGTTTCTTTCTAAAAAGCAGCTGCCTGGCTACAGAGGGATAGAGTATTCTTCTCAAATGATTCCACTGCCATGTAAAAGAAAAAAATTAAAGTATGTTAACCTGAACTAAAACAGCTATCTCCTCAAACATGCAGTGCTTCGCACCTTTTTTCGTGTGCCAGGTGTGCGCGCAGCACCATTTGTCTGAAGACGTGTGACACAGACAACCGTTGGCTATCAGTTAGCAGCTAGCATTAGCTTCCTCAAATTTCCTTATTTATCATCGGTTTAACGGTAATGAAGCTAATACTCTCGGTTGAGTTTGTGAAGCTTACTTTTTAGTTAGCTGTGCTCTTTTTACTGGAAAGGGCAGCCTGTAACACACAGATTGATATAGAGCTTCATAACCTGACACAGACCAAGAGGCTCAAAAAAACATTACTATAGCATTGACCTTGTCAGATAGTGCCTTGTTACAACCACATATTCTTATTGGAAATGTTTTAACTAAACCAACACCAAATAGTGCATACCTGTAAAACTGAAAGTAAATGGCACAGGCTTTTCATCCATTTTTACTAATTAGGTTCTGAAAAGTGTGACATGCATTTCTGTTCAACCACCTGAGTCAATACTTTGTAGAACCACCTTTTGAAGCAATTACAGCTGTACGTTTGTTGGGCTATGTCTCTCTCTGTCTGAATCATTCTATAGTAGCTCTAGCAGTAGGTTTAAAGTCCATGTCCAGCTGGAAGGTGAACCTCTACCCCAGGCTGAAGTTGCTGCCTCTAACAGGTTTTAATCCAGGATTGCCCTGTATTTAGCTCCATCCATCTTCTCATCAACTCTGACCAAATACCCCGTGATCTGCTGAACAAATGCACTGCTACAGTATAATGCTGCCACCACCACCATGTTTCATGTTTTGGTAGATCTTTTCAGATTAGGCATTTGTCTTAATGATATTCTGAATACATGACCTTGAGTAAAAAATATTATGTTTTTTATGAAGGTATTTACACAAAAGTTTAAAACAAAAATGCACAACACTCCTACGGCTGCTAAATTGATATACCAATTAATATATGAGATGATTTGACCTATAACATTTGTGGTTAATATTTTAATATTTTTGTATTTTATGAATCCAGCTTTTTTATCTAACTTGTAAATATCTTTCGATTTTTTGCGTATCTGTATTTTATTAAAGTAGTACTTCTCTGCTGCACGTTCATAGTATCTAAGTTTAGTTGTGTATTAAGTTACATTAAGTTAACTTAAATCAACTAAGTTAAAATGTAGCTCACCCCCAAATCAACTTTATTTGGCAATGAACTGTTAACATGGTTGTATTATAGTACTGTCTACATATCCTGGTCATTATTTTGACAAATTAGTGCATATTTGTTGAAATCCTGCTTTTGTGCCTAAAATTGTCAGTGTGGTGCCCTCCTAGGGTTAAACGGTGGTCTTGCACTGAATTTAGAATCTGTATTGCTATTGGTTTAAAAGTTTGTGACGTAATTTGGAGGAACTGACTTCAATAGATCTGCCGCTGTTGGAATATGGCAAGCTGATTTAACATTTAGCAATAGGTTTAACTATCCCAAATTACCATTATAATGTCATTTTGACTAGTGATAATGTCACTGTGACTAGTATGAATTTTGATTTAAGATATAGCTAATGTCATTCTGATTAGTCAAAAATAAATTACATATATCTATGATGACAATTACATATGAATGGCAAAATAGTTTGAATATTACTTGGCAACACTTCATAACATATATATATGTATTTGCAGTTTTTATCTGTTAAAATCAGTTTTGACTAGGCAAAATTATGTTGGAGATATCAGTAATTAATATAAGTGTAGCGTTTAAATGTTAATCGTCTTGCCATAGACTGTATCACAGGCAGGCAGATGCTGCCTCGTCCTAAAACCTGCCTGCACACTGCCTCAGCAGCACCGGCTTTAAGCTTTGCTGAGTCAGCGCCTTGAGTCAGCGGCTCAAACTGATAAGGCTCTGGCCCGATCGGCTCCGTAAAGCCTCCCTCAACCACCAGTCAGTCACTCTGACACGTTCTCTGGTAATTACATAGACTTTAAACCATGTACTGGCTGTTTAAAACTATGGTATTTAAACCTTGGTACTGGTAATAGCCCATTTCTACTTCAACAATACTGTCTGTTTCAGCAAGTCTGTCAGTTAAGGAGGACTAAAAACATATATTGCTTTTCACTTCAGACTTGTGCACTACTTTATGTTGTCCTTTTACATAAATTCCCAATAAAATACATGGAGGTATGTAGTTGTAACGTGATAATATGTGAAAAATGACTGTTGCAAAGCACTGTGTGTAAAGCTGTCCTGTAGGTAGAATTATGTTTTCTGTACCTGTGAGCTTTTATCCCTGCTTCAGTCCTCCTCCCTACCACTTCACACGTGTACCGCTTCACTACAGGCCAACCAAGCCTCATGACCTCATGCTGCAGTATCTGCGAGCAGGAAGCCCAAATTAGGCTCCCAGGTTAATAGTTCTTCCATCTGCTCTAGCAGAAAATAGATCCAATCTGGGATGAGATTGGCTTTAATGAAACGAAAGATTAGGCTTGTGAGTTTTGTCCAAGCTTCTTTTGAAATCTATTTTAATGAATAAATCCATTCTTGAAGCTGTGCCATGCCCGCTTGCCTGTGAAGGATCAGTGTGCAGATTGCTTTAACATTCTCATTATCCTCTTTGCTATTTGTGTTGGCAGGTTAAAAGCCCAATATGGGAGGCAGTATGGCACAGCGTTTTCAAAAGCAATCCCCAACTATTACTACTTTTACCTGGGCTTTGATTGAGAGAATGGCAAATTTCTTGTGCTTCGAAGGTAATGTGATGTTGAAAAATAAAGACTTTCCTCTGCACAAAGTAAAAAAAATATAACTCAATAATTGGGCGAAATCAAAGGGAGATATGTGGAAACCTCGGTTTAATTTATGTTGTCTTACAATGAACATTTGTTTGATTATTATGATTATGATGACACAAGCAGTGGTTGAATTCAGAGAGCTTTATCCTCTGAGAAATCACAGCAGTTTGATTTTTATCTGCACAATTATAGATAGCAAAGGCCCGACAAATAATTGCCTGGATTTTTTTTCCCCCGTTCCTGCATTGTTGCACAAAAAAATCAACCTAGAGATGAACAGAGCGAGATGAATGTTCCTAAAAATGGCTTTTTCTGATATCAAGCAAGCAGCAGGGTTTCCTTTCCCCTTACGTGCACTTGAATTGATTAGTACTTTGGTTGAGGGCATATTCAACATGTCTCCCCCCTGCGAGGCTCCTCTACCCTGTTGATGACTGGCTCATACATGGGCTTCCTTTTGCTCCCTAGCTCCTCAGGAAGCTCCTGTGGGGAGCCGAAGCTTTGATTGACTGGCGGCTGAGTCCGCGGGACGCCTCTATTATTATCATCTCCACCTCGGCGGAGGGGCGGAGGCTCCGTGTCCAGGGGGTCTGGCCGACAGCCCCTGCTTTGTGTGCCCAATAGTCAATTAGAGGCAGCGCACTGCCGGAGACGAGTGGGATGCAGGGTTAATTGCAGAGGACCAAACAGCTGGCTCTATCAGGGCCCATTGTGTTTGCAGCAGTTGTCACGGCAATTGAGGCATGGCTGTAATCGCTGACTAATCAGCCCTGTGCCAGATGACACCTCCATTAGCACAAGGCAGGTATTGTTCAGGAGACGAAGCCGCCTCTGGTCTGCTCTGGCCTCCCCCACTGCTAGCCCGTCTTCTTTCTGTGCCGGCCAACAGAGGAGGGGACACCATGTTACAGACCCTGATCCTATCTGCTAAGAGGTAAACAATAGCAACAGGTCACGGGATCCTTCAGAGGGTAATATTGTTCATTTTCCCCTGGGTGGACATGTCAACGTCTTTTACGTTTAACAGAATTCAAATGTAAAAAAATTAGATCTGAAGATGCACTGATAAGAGTTTCATGGTTTGTCTAGCTTTCCACCATGAGCCACTAATAATTATTTATATTAAGCTTTTAAAAATTATACATTGTATTTTTTTTATATTAACATTGTTTGAGGGGTTAGCATTTCAAATAAACATCAGTCACTGTATGTATTCCCTATGGAGCATGTATATACTCGTTTTAATTGTGGGTTTCCAAAATAAACTTAGATGTGAAAATCCAGCATGATACATAGCAGAAAGAAAGGATAAAACAGAGCAACCTTGCTGTACTATCTTCAGCCTTTCTTCTGTCTGCTGACGTCAGTAATAGCTAACTTTCAGCTTTCTTCCTACTGTAACCAACTTCCACACTAATGAGTGTTGTTGAGTGGCCGGCCACCTGTCCGTGCTGACTGAACTGGGTTTACCAGCCTTAGTATTAGAATACAAACTTGAAAAAAGTAATTTTGATGTATACATCTTATTTAATGAACACATTATGGCCTTCTCCATCATAGGAAAGATTGCTGGCTCGCAGATGGCCACAAAACAGTCATTTGCCATCGTGCAGAAGGAGGGTAAGCCACAAAAGTCATTGCTAAACAAGCAGGCTGTTCACTGAGTGCTGTATCCTGGCATATTCATAGAAAGTTGAATGGAAGAAAAAAGTGTCAAGAAAAGTTGCACCACCGACATCCATTCAACGATTCGGAGGAGCTCTAGAATGAATGTACTGAGGCTGGGGTCAGCGCATCAAGAGCTGCGACGCACAGATACATCGTATGCGTGGGGTACAGATGTGACAAGCCGCTCCTAAACCAGAGGCAAAGAACTTTGACCGCTTGGGAGCTGCCATCTGTGGCATCTACTGCAGTGAGACTCCATCCAGTAGACTGAATATCTTATTGGCATTCAGATGGTGAATTTCTCACACTTTGAGTAGGATTTCCAAAAATGATTCCCTTCCAAAAACGTGTCTGCAGTATCACCATTGTGAATGCTGTTATAAAAAAGGATGATTCATTTCTCACCCCCAATGTGTCCCAGAATTTCTGTTTCAGCTCTTAATTATTGATCTTAGTTAATGTATGACAGTGTATCAAAAAACAACAAGTCTTTTAGTGGAGGAGTCCAGATTGACATGTATAACAAACACTTACTTGGTGAACTGAAACTCTGAAGCCTGAACTTTGAGTGGATCTTGTCTTGTATGAACAGTAGGCCAAATATTGATGTTACTTGAAATAGAGATAAAGCACACCTGAATGGAGGTCAAAAAGCAACACGGTGCCTCTGAACCAGTCCCTGGCGACTTCCGAGGAATGGCTCCGTTTGAGTGTTGTGCAGACTAAACAGACCCTCTTCTCTTTCTCTTTCTCTTTCTGTTTTTTTTTTTTTTTATTTTAGCATCGTGAGCATCTCTGCTCCTGATTTTTGCTCCGACCTCGTCACAGACTGCGCCGCTGCTTTGTTTGGCCAGAGTTAATGCGTATTACACGCTTGCTCTTCTGTGAAAACTTAATTGCAGTTCAGCCGTACGGGTCCTCTCCCTTCATCTAAACAAGCACTTTTCCCCTCCGCTCGCCGTGGACGTGGTCAGAAGGGATCAAAGCGTGCAGTGCAGAAGGGATGCATGCCTGCAGGAGTGAGTGGGAAAACCCTGAGGGCTTTTTGATGTTTTAGAGCATTTCCTCCGCTAATAAGGAGAAACTTCTCCGAGCGGCTCATAATTTTTGAATACTTGGAACACTAATAAATGGTAGCAAGGGTGTTTCAGGCAGTTCAGTTTTACTCCTGCTCATTCGTTTAAGCCTCTAATTAAAATGCAAAGCATTCTTGGGTTCTCTGGATATGTTGCTGCACTCTCGCACCGCCTTTGATTCCCCCCCCCCCCCCCACATCACCTTAAAGTCCTCCTTTATGCTTCTGCTTCTTGTGATCCATACAATTTGACCTCTCACTTGGAAGAAGTGCACCACATTTAATGGATTTTTTTTTTACAGTCTAATCTAACCAGTTCCCTCTTTATTGCTGTTTTGTACCCGGTGGACCTCATCTTTACCAGGCTAACCTCCCCCACTCACCTCCGCTGCCTCCTCCACCCTCGCGCTGAGAAAATTAGTTCATCAGAATTCAAAATGTACCGCTGGCTAATTAAAGGAGTGTTAATTGAGTGTTCAGAATTGGGTAGCCCCTTCGCTAAAAGCACGCGGATGCGCAGACGTACACACACACACACACACACAAGCAGCGCCATGCAATCACCTCGGCGACGCTGGGTACACCAAGGACGTCGCGCTTGGGGAGTTTCATGCCAATCAAAAAAAAAAAAAAGAGAGAGAAAAACGAGAGTGCCCATCCTCCAAATAAAATGGGATTTCTGGATCATATCGTGGCCTACTGCGGCTCAGTCCGCCTCTGCGTTATCCAATCTCTAGTCCGCTATCTGTGTCTGACCGCTGGAGAGGGTACAGCGCTGAACAGATAGCCTCTCTCTCGCTCACTGTGTGCATGGTGCTAATGAGGGGTGGCATTTAGAGATGGGCTGCTCTGACACATGGGCATTGTGTGCCAGGCACTGGGTGATTAAGGACGAAGGTCAGCCCATTAATTGCCTCCCTGCCATCTCCGCTCCCTGGAGCGTGATCTCCAAGAACTAATGCATGCGTTTGCCTGAGTTTTTATCTGATCTCCAATGCAGTTCAATCATACGCTTGGCTTGTTTACATTTCTTTCATGTGAAACTTTTTTTTTTCTCTCTCTCCCCCCCCTCACCTTCTGCAGGAGCAGCTCAAGCCCAGGTTTTCCTATTAATTTACTGTAAGCTGTTTCATGTGCTTGTGAGCGCACATAGCCTCCTGCTCTAAGGAAGGGAAAAGCATATTCTTCCATCCTCAGGGGAAATAATTAATCCTTACAAGGCTGTCGCATGTTGAAATGAAGCGAGTGTGAAGCATTTAGCCCAGGAGGCATTGCAGGCTGTCGCCCGCACAGGCACCTGTTGTTGTCCCTGCCCTACATTTCATGAGAGAGCGCCGAGCAGAGGATAACAACATGCTCCACTGATGGCAAATGAGACACACAAATGCAGATGCAGATTTCTGTGTGTACGTGTGCGTCTCTGTCTATGCGCTCCTCTTTTTTTTTTTTATCATAGTTTTTCATGCATTATGTTTGCATGCACGGCCACGCTGGAGCGTGTGCACAGGTGCAGGAAACCCCCTACCTTATGAGAAACGGAGGGCTCACACAAACATTGGCTGCCTCGGAGGGTGTTTATCAGCCAGCACCATCTGTATGCTGCAGCTCAGTGCTATGATCTACTGCCTAAACCAATAAGTCACAGAGTGGCTGCCTAAGAAGAGACTCTCTCCTTTAACCTCAGAGTCTTCACTTATAGACTTAAAGCTCTGGAGGAGAGAGATGAGGAAGCTCTGCACATCAAACACAGGGTCTGTAACAGCTTGTGCATGAGAGTGAAATATGCTTTGGTTTGTGGCCATACTTACTGTAATCAACTTTGCTATAAAATTTCCTCCATGGAACTTTTTGCAAGAGGAAGCGAGAATCAGAAGCATCCAGATGCTCATTTGCCTCCTCCTCCTCCTCTTCTTCCTTTATGCTTGTGGGTTCTAATAACCGGAAGCCTTTGTGGAGCTGAGATGGGTTTTGTAGGCCTGAAAGGCCTCTAATCCCTGTGGCCTGTGAAGTGTGAAGCCCTTTGATGCCAGGTTGGTGTGCCAAAGGCTCTGCCTATTGACAAACAAGGGCCAAGCCGGGAAAAGACGAGCGAGAGGGGCTGCCTCCTCTCGCTCAGAAGAAACACAGGCGCAGGCATGAAAAATATAGGGCTCAGTGAGTGAGAAGGAATAGAATTAGCTACCCTTTAATGAATTTCCTGGCATTTTTAGAGTTTTTCTTTTCTCATGTGGCAGTAATTAGGTGGAATGATGGGCATATTGCAGCTGGGGGCTCGCAGGGGCGGCAGGGCACAGGCCCTTGATATGCCTGAAAGCCAAATATCTCTTCTCATTTAGACCATGTGATGATCAAAGATGTTTTTTTTTTTTCTTGCCCTCATGTAAAGAAGATCAGAAAAAAAAATGCTGCCTCGCCATTTGCATGTGGACCCGCAATGTGCTTTGAAATGAGCATGTTTTTTTTTTCTCTTCTGAGCAAATGAAATAAGTTTCTGTCAGTTTTCCTTTGCAAGTCAGAACATCAAAGCAAATGACACTGCTGTCGCAGGGGAAGCAGGGCTGTGCCTCGCCGAGGTTGGTTAGACCTCAGATTGGTGGGTCTGGCGCGCTCATAACAGCCCATTAAGATGTCACCCTAAATCTGATAAGGGTTTATTCACTTTTACCGCTGTGTTTTCACAAATTTGAAGGTTTAGCGTGATTAAGCTCTGTTATATGAACCAATCTATTTAATTCCATTTATATATATGCTGCACAACAAACGTCATTCCAGGAGATTTTGCAAGGCAAAGACAGATTAGAGTTTATTTACACGTGTTAAAGTCCGATCCTACTTATATCCTGGTTCAGCCGGTAGAGTTTGCAACAGCCTCTCCTCCTAAAAAAGAACGTGGCGACAGTGGAAAATAACAACTTCTTAGTTCAGTCTCACATACTATGAAAAGTCTCTGATTCTTATGAGACATCTTGTATTAAATCTGAACTAAGGAATTAATGTTTGGGAGAAAGTTAAATATTAAATTAGCAAACTTACCAGGAGGTTATTTGTCTCTCTGTTGCTGCATATTTTATCTAATAATATGTATATTAATCAGACAGCGGAAAGGAAAAAGGAAGAAGCAATTCAAATTCTAAGAACCACATCGATTAGTCAACTTTCAGCACCAGAAACACCACTAATAAAATAATAGAACACCTTACTGTGGTCCCAAATCAGGCTGTTTTCTCAATCAAAACTGGACTCCTGCTAATGCCTCGAAGTCGGGAGTCTTGGCTGATGTTGTGGGGAATCTCGGCACAGACAGTGTTGTACCTGGAAGCTCGCTGTAAGACTTCCAGCTGTTGGTTCTGACCCAGGGTCTCTCTTTCTCTCTGCTTCCAAATGTTTGTGTAGCTCCCCGACTCTGTTTAAATTAAAAGACCCAAAGAAAATCAGTTATTCTGGGTAAAATGTCAAATCTGATGTATTTGTGTGTGAACTACAGAGGAAATTCTGGAAACGTTTGTGAATCTGGGGGGAAAAAAAGGTTCTTTGATGAACTCAGCCGTCCGGTCTACCTGTAAATTTAGTTTCAATATTCACAGTCTCACCCCTTAGCATTCAGTTCCTAATTTATTTCTTTTATGATATGGATCTTGTAGATTTAATCATTTTCACAGTTGGAGTCCCAAAGGGTTGTTGAAATGAACTCCCCATGATATCTGTAATGGGAGCAAAGAAATGAGAATTGTGACTACTTGGCTGTGGAGTTTCTTTAAAGTGGTTTGACGATTGAAAAGGAAATGGACTGCGTCCCAGTCACCGACGCCTCAGGTAGCCGGGACATTTGCTGACTGTTGTTACCGAGGTTCATTTTGAGCATTTTTTTTATTTTGCATCGAAATGTCATATTTGAACGGGTTGCAAGTCATTTGTGGCAGCTGATATATTGTTTGTAAATTGAGTCCTTTTCCCAACCCCCCATGCTTTTTGTTACACTGAACTAAGTAGCCATGAAATTGCCTGAATAATGTCGTTTAAATCCAATCTCACCGCGGTCCCTCACCTCCGTACTCAGCCCCCAGACAATGAAATGTGGTGGGCTTTTTTGAAATTGCATTTTTCCTGTTTGCTACTGTGGCCAAGTGCCGGTACACTGGCCATGGGTTGTGGTCAGTTCCTGAACCCTCAGCGCTGGGTTGAACTTTAGAATTTGCTCAAACAGAGCTGAGCATTTACATATAGATTTAAAGCAAAATACCTAAATGTAGCATATAATTGGCTTTTCTCTGTTTTATATTTTAAAGTTAATCTCAGATGCACATTAAATCCAATTTTATGCTATTTTGCGCTCAGAATTGAAATCATAAGTTTTCCTCATGCGTGAATCCTTCTTTTCTGCTACCAAGGTAGAGTCTTGTGAAAAAATGAGGACACAGATTGACAGCATCTTTGTAAGCATGTGTGTATTTGTTAGGCATGTTTGCCTCACATTTTATTATTTAATTTGATTGATTCTAAAAAACAAAAAAATCAAGTTATATAATCAACAAAAAGAGCGTTTAATTATTTTCTTTTTGAAAAAGGTAAAAAAAAAACATAATCACTGGAGAGAAAGAAATTAGAGACGCCCTCACATTTAGTCTATTTCAAATGATTGAAATTACACACTGGTTTATCACATCAGGTCCACATGAAGGGAACTTGCTTTTTGTGTGCGGTTTGACCTGTTTCAAACTCAATACACTTATGCTGATGTGCTCCTGACTGTTTAGGAGTCTGCAAAGGATTTTAAAAGGTGCCTAAAGAATTTGAAATCCGCCATTCCACAGTGAGGAAACTAGTCTACAGATGGAGAATATTTAAAACAACTATCAACATGCCCAGGTCTGGCCATCCCAGCGAGTTTACCCACAAAGCAGACTGCAAGGTGCTAATAAAAGTCTCCAAAGTGCCTAAAATGTCATCAAGGGACTATCTGTCCAAAGCTTATGACTGTGATACGGGAAAAAGACTACACAAGTAAATTTTTATGGGAAGTGTAGAAACCTTTGCTCTTGTAATGTTTGGCATAAAGCAAATACAACATGGTATAATAGCCGCATACTACCTGCAAAGCATGGGGGTGAAAGAGTCAGGATTTGGAGATGCTTTGCTGGACTGTACCTGGTCAGCTAACCATCATGGAGTGCTCCAGAAATCCTACCATGATTGAGGAAAATGTGAGACCATGTGTAAAAATGTTTAATCATAAACAGAACTCGGCACGTGAAACATGAAAACAACTCAAAGAACATACAAGAACATCCACTAAAGACAACAGCCAACTCAAAGACCCGATCTCGATCTCATTGCGAATGACTTGAAACGGGCTGCACATCATGAAATATCTTACAGTTCGAACGTAAAGAATGGGCCCAATTTGACCGATGTCAGGGACTGGTAGATTACTACAAGCAGCTTTTTACTGAAGTCAGCTAAAGGGTGTAACATTAGTTAATATGGGTATATATACAAATATATACATTATATTTATACAAATATGGGTATATGTCTGGATTTTTCTCTCATTTAGGACACAGTTTTATTTAGATATGTTGTTTGGGTTATTTTTGTTGTTTAGGTTCAATTTGAAAGAACTCTAGGATGTCCCAATTTTTCACGGTTGTCTCTGTCTATTTAAAAAAAAATCTATTTTTACGACAAAAATCATAACTTGAGCTTTCATTAGTGGGCTGTATTTAGTTGGATTCACCTTAACCAAGCTTATAATTCCCAGTTGACCTTTAATTGGTTCTTTGTGGGGGTCTGTTTCTCCCCGGTTCTGCAAGATTGAATGAATGTGAAAATTCAGTTGCCAAGGGTAAGACCCAGTAAGTGATTCCACTTATAAATCTAAAATGTGCCACTTCAATTAAACAAGCTTTTATTCCCTCCCCTTTCCTCCCTCAGTGCCTGGTACCAAGGCTAACCCAATTCAGTGCTGAAGAGAGTCCGAATTAATTTCACAATGCACTGATTTAACAGCGCCTAAGGTAGCAGGCTCTGAGAGAATGAGTTTTTAAAAAGATTCATTTGTCTAGGGATGTACATCCACATCAGGGTGTGAAAATGAGATGGAAAGAAAGCTCTGAGCGAAGAAGCAGACTGATGAATGCCAGTCCTCGTTTAAAGCTTTCTAACTATGTTGGGGTTTTACTGAAGTGTATCCGTTTGGTTTTATCCAACTATGCACCGCTTGATAAAAATTTTCGAGATGTAGATCTTAGACTTTTGCAGTATGGAGTAAGATAACTGTCAATATAAATGCATGCGTAGGTGACTGAATTTGTAAATGTAAGTCAATACTGCCTGTGTTAGATACTTATACACTAATACAGGCAGACCAAGCTGATAGTAGCTGGTTAATTAGTTAGGGTATCTCTTCAGATGCCTGCGGTCGGCTGACAAACAGACCCTGAAGAACAGTGAGAGCTGACGCTCCCTTAGTGTCCACCATACAATTTGGCAATTATTTTATAACCAGAAATATTTCCAGATAGATGAATTTGATTTTCTTTTATGCAAGGTAAAAGTGTAGCCGCCTTTTTCAGGAAGCTGGCCGGCAGTGTGCAGCAACAAGGGGTTAGAAGAGATCTGAAAAGCAGTACCAAGCAATACACAAGAGCAATGCATTGGTTGTTGATGCCATTTATTTGTCATTATACACTGCAAAAGCGGATCTAAAAATAAGCAAAATGTTCTTAAATATAGTGTTTTTGTCCTTGATTAGAGCAGGTAAATAAGATCATCTGCCAAAGGAATGAGTATTTTGACCCCTAAATTAAAATAATTAGACATCCTGCACTTGAAATAAGATGATGGAGATGAGTTGTTCCTATTTTAAGTGCAAAAATCTTATTCTATTGGCATATCACCTTATTTACCTGCTCAAATCAAGAACAGATAAACTAATTTTCAGAAAATTTCACTTATTTTTAGTTCCGTTTTGCAGTGTACCCATTTCAATGACTCAGTAGAACTTTTTATATACCCAGCAAGAATTTGGCTGTAAAGTTTGGAAATTCTGTTCCAAACAAACCCCACCTAACCTATTCTACATTTATCCATCTATGATTGCAGTGTTCATGTGTTCATATTGTTTTTTTTTTCCTGTTTTGTCTTGCAGGTGACCTGGTGGTACCTTCGCCTTCCACACGGTACCCAACAGCCTCCGAACTTGATGCTTACGCTCAGAAGACGGCCAACACCCCGCTGTCCATCAAGATTTTTCCCACCAACATCAGGGTTCCCCAGCACAAGCACCTTAACCGGACTGTGAACGGATATGACACCACAGGGCAACGCTACAGCCCTTATCCCCATCTCCACACAGGAGGCTACCAGGGTCTCCTTGCCATAGTCAAGTCCTCATCCTCATCCTCATCATCCTCATCGTCATCATCCACCTTTGGTCCTTCAAAAGGTGTTCTCAAGAACTCAGAAGGCAGACGGACTAAGCTTTCTCCAGCTCACATAGCTGTGGCCCCGTACCCACCCCCTAATAGTAGCACTTTAGCCAGCGGTCATGGCCAAATGGTATACCACTCTGGGCCCTCAAAGCCTCCAGAAGGCCCCGGACTTTCCGTACCCCCAAACGTCACTGTGGCTGGCTCTGTGATTCCCGTAACAGGGGGCCGTGGCCTGTCCCTGCCTGCACAGTCTAATCTCCCCTCCATCCAGAGTATCATCTATCAGATCAACCAACACTGCCAGGCTCAGGCCCTGCAGCAAGTGTGTCAGGGGGCTTCCACCGCACCGACAAATTCCAGCCCCTCCAAGCAAGTCACAGCAGTCATGGGGGTTGGTTCAAGCTCCTCAGGTGGAGGCTATGTCGTGGGAATGGGCCACCAGGCTAACATGGTGTACGCGGGATCGGGGCTGCCGGCTCAAAGCGCGGAGATAATGAAGAGCGGCGTATACGCGGAGGGTATGGACTACATCCTGTGGCAGAAGCAGCAACAGCAACAACACCAACAGCAGCAGCAACAGCAGGCCGTCCTCCGCATGTACAGCGGAGGCAGCGGAGGAGGGGGCGCCATCAGCAAGTCCCCTGAAACCTGTGTGCTGGGTGGGGGGCTCATGGCAGCCCAGGTGTCCTCCTCCTCCTCCTCCAGACCCTACCACCTGACAGCGAGCGCCAGCGGGGGAGCTGGGCTGGACAAAGTCAGCTCGTCCCCTTTGAATTGTGTGGGAATGCACGGGAATTTCTCAGTGGGTCAGTACTTTGCTCCGCCGTGGAACAGTGTGCTGGTGACACCCGACAGTGACTGCTACAACCCCCAGGAGCTCCTGGGCAGCTCCGCAGGAGGCCCGGCGACGGGCCACAGAGAAATGGGCTACCCGCACCACCACCACCATTACCACCATCCCCACCACCACCCCGCCGTGGACAGCGGCGGGGGTCTGTGCTGCAGCCTGCCCAGCAAGAGCCTGTGCAACACCTCGGTGCTGAGCAGCAGCCTGCAGTCTCTGGAGTACCTGATCAACGACATCCACCCTCCCTGCATCAAGGAGCAGATGCTCGGCAAAGGCTACGAGACTGTGTCCGTGCCGCGGCTGTTGGACCACCAGCATGCACACATCCGCCTTCCTGTTTACAGATAGAACGGACGGTCGGGGGGGAGAGGAGAAGGAAGTTAATCAAGAGTTGTGAATTCACGAAGAAAATCAAGAAAAAACCGAGATGTTACGGGACTGTTGTGAGTGCCACTGCTTTAACGACGGCGGGAGCTTCGGGAAGAGCTGCTGCTCTGCTGTGGGACCTTAGATTTGCTGGTTTCAAAGCAGGCTGTGGGGGATCCCTAACACAAACAGGTAGTAGTTACTGCCAGCGGGATGGAAAAGGGGCTCCAAGATTCTCCTGATGTTCCATTGTGTGGTTTGCCAATAGGATTTTTGGGATTATTAATAATTTTCTTTCGCTTTGTTGTTTTATCTTCTTAAACAGTTTTTTTGATGAGAATCATAGCTTGTCTATCTCCTCTCCAAATACTAAGGATGAAGCTACTGTGTAGGTTGTCACTGAAACGGTCTTAAAGGACCGACGCTTAGGGCTGCTTTTAAAACCCAAAACTCAGTAACGGCACGCGCGTACAGAAATGTGCTGAGAAAATAAACACGAGAAGATTAATAGCAGTTCTAGGGTGTTCTTGTAAAAGGATCACAAGGTTGAATCTAAAAGGGTAGTACGATATTAGTTATTGTTGCTGTTATAATTGATAAATTAATTGCACTGCTTGAATTTTGTTAACTTTGAAGTTTGGAATTGGGTAGTTTGGATATGATATATTTAAGAAACTTGAAAAACTTGAACCTATTTTTTGTTGTTTGATATATTTGTAGGTATATTATATGTATTGGCTGCTACAAGGAAAAGTGTCTCGACAGTTCTCTTTTTTTATCCTATTCTATTGTTTTCCATTTTTGTTATTATGATTTCAAATTTCCTCCTCAAGCTGACTTGCAGTCTTTTGTGTTCTGACGTGAGGCAGAGTTGCTGCTTTGGTTCTGTAAGAACCTGAACGGAGAGCTCTTTTTTTTCTTTCTCTTTTTTTCCTAACCAACACTGGAACCAACAATAAATCTCAAAATACTTATTTAAAAGAAAAAAAATGTTGCAAAAAATAGAAGAAAAAGAAATGTTACAATGAAGAATGTGACTATGAGGTTATAGAGATAACCCTAAATGTACAGTAGCTTGTAAAAGTGTCCACATCCCTGAGAGGTTTTCACATTTTTTCACAGTGAAACCCATAATTTCAGTGTTTTTATTTTGATTTATGTGACAGGCCAACACAAAGTAGTGCACAATTGTGAACCGGATGATAAAGGGTAAATGGTTCTGAATTTTTGTTTTACAAACAATCGTCTGTAAATTATACCTCCCCTGTCCACGGAGAAGAAAAGCATCTCCCCATCATGAAGCTACCCAAACCCTACTGTTCATGGTGACATGTAACCTTGGTTTTCCTAAATATTTGCATGTAGGCCAGAAAGTTCAACTTTGGTCACTTCTGACCAGAGCTTTAGCTCGGCTTTCTTCTTTTCACCTTTAGAAAGGCCAGATTTGTGGAGTGCACGACTTAATAGTTGTCCTGTTGGCTGATTTTTTTCACCTGAGTTGAGGATCTCTGCAGCTCCCCCAGAGATACCATTGCCCTGTCGGCTGCATCTCCAATTGATGCTCTAGTTGTTCAGCCTGTCAGTTTAGGTGGGTGTCTTAAACAGTATGACACATTCAAAGCTTGGAATAGGTTTATAAACGAAAATTAATCACATGTAGCATCTTTTTACTGATCAGGAGTCTCCTGACGACTCAGAAATGTCCTCTTCTGTCCACGTCACAATTCTGCACTGCTTCTTGTTGGTAAATCACCTAAAATCCCAGTAAAGCACATTGAAATTTTTGGGTGTACGACGTGTCAAATTGTTTAAAAGCTAAAAAGGGAATGCTTTTGCAAGGCGCTGTATGTTGAAGCGTGTGTGCGGCCGAGTGCATGTGTGTTCGTACCTTCCTAGTTTGTGTTCTTTGAAATCCTCAGACTTTTTTTGATTTTATTGTGTCATTACCAGAGCTTTCCAGCGAGACTGACCGACTGATTCAGCAGTCCCATAAACATTATGACTGAGTTATGTACAGGAGATAACCTGCTCCATTTTTTTATTGGAGGCTTTGGATTTTCTGTGCAGTCGGAGTCGTTCGACTCCTTTTTATAGCTGTGCTTAAAGTGGCGGTGAAAGCAAATGACATTGTACTTTTGGGGTACTTTAATTTTGCAAATGAATTCAAAATGAAAAACAATCATGCCCTGTCTTTTGGCGTCAAAGGGAGGAAAAAAAAGACCAGACACTGCTTTTTTATTTTTTTTATTTTGTTGTTTTGTCTCCTATTTCGGCTCCAGGTGGGGATGCATTTAGCCCAGGCCAGTCTTAACTTGGTGATTCAGAGCAGTGAAATATTCATTATGACTGTGAGATTCCCTCGAATGTACTGCACTTAAATTACCACAATATTTTGTTGCCTTGTGGGACTCGAGCGGGTGAGAAAAATTGTATCAGTGCAGCGGCTCTCTGGTCTTAAATTAGCATTTCTTTTGTCAGTCAAATTTCAGCGGCAAATTGAATTTATTAACTGGAGAGAATGAGAGAACAGGAAGCTTTGCTGTGGAGAAATACTGGCATCGGTCTAGATTTATGAAGTGCAATTATAATGACTGTATTAACATTTTTTTTCTCTGAGCTTACACCAAAAAAAAATGTAAACTACAGTTGTCAATACATTCCCAATGTACCACATCCCTAATCGTTATCTCTGGTTTCTTTGTTTTGATTTGTTCTAAGGTGTAAAATAAATTTCTTTAAGAATATATTCAGAAGCCATATCTTGGTGATTATTTTTCCTTCACATTTGCTCTCTAGAGGTCCGCTGGACCTTTGTTCTAGCGGGTCTGCCAGATCCATAACGTAATCTGATGTGTGATTCTGTATGGATTGGAACCTTGTACCTTTGATTGATTATCTAAATGTTTAGACTGTGGTCATCCCACGAGAAAAGGAGAAACCGATGCAGTTAAAATCTTTTCCTCAAATACGGAAGATGTCATCACGATCACAGAGGTTAAAAAGGGGACATAAAACAGGACTATAGGTTATCGTACCTTTTCACAAACAACTATACAAACTAAAAGCCTTACATGGGTTGATTTTTTTTCTGATGACTGACGGATATCTCAGACGGAGGAATACAAGACCACTTGGCTTGAATTTCCATTGTAAAACCTCAACATTGCAAAGACGCATTATGTTTCAGCAGCCTAATGCTTTAGCCACAGCCTGGTTCCGGCACATTTTCTGCGTGGCAGAACTATTTTGTCAGATTTACACATACGTCCCATCTCTAAATCCCTTCCGTTTGACTTCTGCATCCAAGCATTAAACCCTGTCACATGATGTTGCTCTGAACAGGGAGATGTGTTAAGGCTGTGGAGTTTCTAGCGTCTGTGTTCCCCCCCACCACCACCACCACCAGTGGAGATCTGAGGCACAAGGCCTTCTAGGCTAATAGAAATATTGGGCGACGTCTTGGCTGGTGGACGTTGCCGTTTGAGAGCGTCCATCCCGACAAGGAGATTGAAATCAAACCCAGGTTTTGGAAACCACGGGGGGATTTCAGAACGGAGACTGAGAGGAAGCGGATCAAATCATTGACACCGCGTTTTATCGCGTTACAACCACAAACGCTTGGGATGTTCATGTGATAGACCAACACAAAATGGTGCACAATTGTGAAAAAGGAACAAGAATATGTAATTTCAAAGTTTTACACAAATGAAACTACTGTATTTGTATTCAGTAAAGACCTAAATCAATCAATCAAACTTTATCTCTAAAGCACTCTACACCCCAAAGTGACCAAAGTGCTGTACAGGTCTATAAAACTAAATAAAGAAAACCCAAAATAGGCTATAAAAAACATCGATGATAAAATGAATAGAATAAGAGCAGTTAACACAATAACCATCAACAAAACTAGCCTGATTCTCCTGCTCAACTGGAAGCTCAGTCTGAAAGTACAGAGAGCCTCTGTGAACGTAAATCTGAATTTCTGATGCATATTTTCAATGTGATGCAGGTTTGAACTTTGACTAGGCCATTGTAATCCATTAAATAATTTTACCTAAATCTTTTCGTTGTAGCCGTGAAAATTAGGTGTTGCTGTTCTGTGGGAATGTGAACCTCAGCCGCAGTCTCAAAACATTTCCTGCCTCCAACTCCTCGTCTTTCTGTGTCTTTAGCCAAATCTATCTTCCCCTCAACTCTGACAAGCTTCCTTGTCCCTGTTGAAGAAAAGCATCCCCACAGCATGATGCTGCCACCACCATGTTTCACCCTGGGGAGGGTGTGTTTTTTGGCCACTTAATGTTTTCAACTAGGAAGAAAAAGTTCAATTGCGATGGATTTTATTTAGTGGTGCCAAAGTAAAGCGGGCTGAATGCAAATACACGCCACACTTTTGATATTTTCATTTCGAAGACAAACATGTTGCATTTTCCTTCCACTTCACAGATATGCGCTACCTTGTGTTGGTTTATCACATAAAATACATTGGGTTGTGTAGCATGACTAAAGAGTGAAGGATTCAAGGAGGCAGGCAAGATGAGGCAAAAATCAAAGAGAAATGATCATTTTAAATCCTTTTTCGTCCAATTCAGGCTTGTCCTGAAGCACCTTTTCCTGAAGCAGAGGCTCCAAACTGTCTGTCCCTTGGTTCCTTCACACACATTAATGAGCTCCTGTTGATGGCACGCATCTTAGCCCTGCAGCTCTGCTCCTCATTCGGACAATGGACGCTCAGCTCATATTAGGATAATAGAATTAAATTTCAAATGGATTTGTGCCTGGGCTGATCCAGCCGCGGCTCACTCAGCTGCAAAGGCAGAGTGGCATATGGCAGGTCATTATCTAAAGCCCACCCTTCCTCCCCCCCGTCCGGGGCCAACAGGGTTCAGCGGCGCTTAAACAAACCGAAGGTTAGGACAGGCTGTCTGGCTGGCGTCAGAGGAGAGGACAGCGGGGTCTGAGCGTTCGTGCTGGTGGGTAGGGAGGGAGGCGGGTGGTGTGGCTATATCAAAGACGCCACAGCATCTCTGAGGGCCTGAGTGCCGCACCATGGCGCCCAGGCTTGTTTTAAAAGCTGGGCTGCGTTTGATGGAGAGGGATTTGTTTTCTGTTGGATTATACATGCTCACTCCCCGCATGACTGAGGGGCCCTGTGCAATCTGACAGAGGAAGAAGGAAAGAATAAGAAGATTTTTTTTAAAAAAGAAAGGATGCGGGTAGTTTGGGTTGTAAAAAAAGCCTCAAAGGCATTATCAGTAAGGAGGATAGCTGACACCTTCTCTCAAGTCTCCTTTGACTGGAGACCCATTGTGTCTCTGACTGCTGCAGCAAAATCCTCTACTTTCATCAACTAGAGAAAAAAAAAACATTTTAACTCATCCTGTTCAGCAAATGATTAATTACAACAACAGCCCCCCCTCTGATCGGGGACATTTAAATCTATAACTTATCTCTGGGACTACAGACTGCTATTGACTGCTAACACGTTTTCCAAGGGCAACGCGAGTCTTGTGGAGGATGGTTGGAGGGCAAAAGTGTAGGAAAAGTGACTTATGCTGGCTGTAAAAATCCCTTAGTAAATCCCAATAAGTCCATTAAGACCTTTGCCCTGTGCAAAGGTTTATAGTAGCATATTATGCACCTTAAATACTGCTGAGAAGCAAAGGGGAAGCAGGCTCAGCTCTTCTGCTCTTAGAAGTGGGGGGGGGGGGGGCATGGGGATGGCAGAGGAGAAAATTAAAGGCAGCTGCTCGCTCTGTAGAGTCCTGGCGAAGCTTCTCCGACCTACAGACGACGGGTGTGGAGGAGGTCCCTTCTTTACTTCTATGGACAAATCCAGTCAACATGGCAGCCCCTCCTCACTTGCTCTCATCTTTGAGCTTCTCCCAGCATCCCTCCTTAAGATCTGAGATGGGATGAGTTAATGACGCCAGCTCGATTTGTTTCACTCTTACCCGGCAGCAAAAAATACTTTTATCAATAATTCCCATTGTCCTGGAGAGAATTGTGTCTGCAAACCACCAGCTACAGCTGTGTTGCATCACATATCTTTGAAAATATGCTGTTTTTCTTCATGTATCCTCGTGGATAAAAGCGGACAGCTCCGATGGACCGGTTAGTGGGGTCAGGGTATTCCAAGGTTTTTAAAAGCTACAGTTTCAAAACTACAAAACACTTTCTTTATACTGATAGCTTCAAATGGTTTCATTTGGGATGCCAGAGAAAGTGAACAAGGTTTTATCGGGCTGAATGGAGAAACTGCTGCCCCTCCCCCACATGTTGCTGTGCACTCACTGATCTAGCTGAAAGAGGGTTAGTACACGTTTCCCTATCTTGACAGAAAAAAAAAAATCTTGACCAAAAAAACAATAAACTAAAGGGGCACCGCCTATCACTGGTTGCGAGATATTGATGACTTTAAACAACAAAATCCAAGAGCCGCTTGTCGACTACAGGCTAGCTACCCTGGCGGCTAATTGATGATGTGTCGTTTGTGAATCCACCAGATCTAAGAGGCAAATATTGAGTGGCTCCTCCTCAGTTCTGGTGAGAATCAGTGCTGGCAGGACTTTAGTTTGATCGGCACATGATGAATAAATTAGCAAAACTCGAGCAACAAGCGACACGTGGCCATATTTCTATTTAATGACCCTTTTTTTAAATTGGGTCAACAGCAAAACTACTCAGATACCAGAGGTTCAGCGCTTAGGCGGTCATTTTACATTTTCACAAAAATATGATATGAATGTGTTGAAAATAATAAATACAGAAAGTATTTGAATTTGCTAAATTATGGCAAAACAGACACTTTGGGTGCTGAAAGAACGGGCTCCTGAAAACTGAGCCAAAAGAGCAGAAACAGCAAAAAAGAAAAAAAATAGGTAGTATTCTGCTCAACAAGCACTTAAAAACTACTGCAATAAGGTTTGCTTCAGTTTAGGATTCTTAATCAAAGTGCAATAATACAATAATCAATAGGAGAATAATAATAATATAAGACAAATAATTGCGGCTTTTCTCTTTTAAATTAAACCATGTTGTACATGTTTGTGTTTTTACCACTGACACCAAGGTAATGGTTCCCATCAATTGTATCTATATTTAAAATCTTAGGAGATTTTAAATATATAAATATTTCCTAAGATTTTAAACATGATCTTTAGAAACTGCACCACCACATAAAAAATCTGCACAAAAATCCAAATCTTCTCCCCAAAAGCCACAGCTTCACTGCCTCGTTCTGCAGAAGCAGTGCAGCAGGGTGTAATTCTCGGAGCATACACCCGTTTTATTTGTATGTTCGGCTGGAAAAACGCGCAGCCTTCACATATTCATGCGGCTGGTCTATTACTGAATCCAATCTAAACGCAAAAGTCTGGGGATTTTGCCTTTTCTTTTTTCCTCCCCTCTCTCCTGATTCTTTTTACGGTTTGTGAGGCTGTTCCTGTGTTTTCTTCTTTCCCCCAGATGATCTCAAGTGCACCAACGCTGCCAAACTACGAGGGTGCCGCAACCTTGAGAAAATAATATATATGGAAATGGGAAATCTATAAAGCATCTCTCTTATTGTTTTCCCTGCAGTACTGTGTTTAAAAAAATGATTTTGTCTCCTCAGGATGAAAAAAAAAATGTAAAGAGTACAATGCTTCTTTCTTCTTTTCAAACAATAATGATATACGAGTCTTAGATTTTGAAAAAGAAGTCTGAATATAAAAAGAAAAGCTGTAAAATCCTTTAGTCGTGGGGGTTTTCAGCTTTTGAATGTGCCTACAGCCAAGCATCGCAGTGATGGCTTACCCTCTCCAGATCTGCAACCATCATCTTCAATTTGCTGAAACTGCCACAGTCACTCCTCCATCCCGACCATCACAGGAGACATTTTCTCGGCTCCCTGCTTTTCGTCAATTCTCAGGACTGGAGTTTCTTTACTTTAATGTAGATTGGCTGTTTTTCATTTGACCTTTCCTCTCTTATGTACAATGTTTGACATGAGGAAATAAAGCAGATGACTTCTACGTCTGTCTCCGTTCTTTTTTTAAATTCCCATTTTAAGACGCAGGACTTGACCTTCTGATAAACGGAGGTAAGCATATTAGTCTGAGGATTGCCTTTCACATCACCGCCATATGCCCGCCCCGACAATCTTGTTGTTCACTTGACCTTCTTCACCTCTACAGCGGTAACAACCTCACCTCAGGGAAACACAGGCAGAAAAAAAAAAGGGGGGGACAGTGCTGGTTTCATGCCTAGGTAATTTCTAATAATTTTCTTTGTGGGTTGTGCTTTTGAGAATGCTCTTTAGCAGTGGAAAAGGGAAGCTAGGGTAATATGAATGCAATTTACAAATGTGGGCAAAAAAGGCAGGTGCTCCAGCTGCAGCGTGCCATTTCTCAAACGTGATGCTGCAACAATGGTTGCTCATATAGCGGTTACCTGTTCTAGATATTTTTGCACAGCAGAGCCCTGCAAAAGATTTCATATCCCTTGATCTTTCTTTTCTCATTTGTGTCACATGACAAGCACAAACTTCAATAGGATTCATGCGATAGACCAACACAAAGTAGATCAATATGATGAAAGAAGGGGAAAAGGTTTTAAAAAAAATATTGTGAAAAATAGAACAAAATTAAAACTTTGTCTTTTAAATGTGTTCAGTCCCATCTGAGTCAAAACTTTATTAAACCACTTTTCACTATGGTTCATGCTTTCATTAAACCATTCCCCTGTAGCTCTAGCTGTATGTTTTCAGTTGTTGTTCTGCTGGAAGGTAAACCTAAAACCCAAGTTGCCAGCAGTTTCATTTTTTGGGGGAATCTTTATTCAGCTCCATCCATCTTCCCAACAACTCTGACCAGCTTTCCTGCCTTTGCTCAAGAAACATATTCCCACAGCATGATGCTGCCACCTTCGTACTCTGTCATGGGAAAGGTGTTATCACAGCCAGGTACCGTGTCATTTTTCATCCACAGGTAAAGCCAAACAGATTAAGTTTGAGCACATCTGACCATAGCACCTTTTACAACATTTTTGCTGTATCTCAAACCAAAAACAAGCTTTTATATTAACACGGACTTTCTATGGCTGTGTTCATGCTAACTTTTAATTGCGCATGGTAACCATGTGAAAGAACACATGGATTACACTGGATTTTATTTAGGGTAACGGCGTGAAAGGGAGCGCTGAATGCATGCAGCACTTTCAGATTTTTTTGAAAACCATGCACCATTTTCATCCATATGTTTAACAACATAGGTATCCTCAAGAACCTTCGACCCGTTCTCGTAGCTTTGTATTCCCACCCCCAGTCTCTACGCCCACCTATAACACCGGATAATCCACAGAGCGATGAGCCAGCCGCCTCAACCCGAGCATGTGGTGGCAGTGGGAGACGCCGCACAATGATTTCACACGCGCTCGCTCAGACAGAAAAAGAGCTCCGTGGAGCAGAAATGCTGCTCTTATTAGCAAAACTCATTCACCTGCACGCCACATTGAGTCCTTGGCAATCTCACAATAAATCACAAGAGACGCCCACCGAGGCCGGTGGAGCCGAGCCGAAACTCTGCCACGGCAGTGCCCTCGCCTGTCAGTTTAGACACTCTGAATCATTTCGGGTTCACTGACCTCATTTCATCTTATATGGACTGAAAGGTCATCTCACACGCCACCTGACCAATATGTCTCTTGCTCTTCATCTCCCAGTGCTTCCAGTGATTGCTCATTCTGTTTAGAAATGTCACTCTTCTTGGCTGAGACATTTTATTAGGAGGAATTAAAGACAGAAGGAAAGAGAATAAAAATGCTCTTTTCATACTCAGTGTGTCATTTTGATAAACATATAAAGCCTTTCAAAGGTATTAATACAACCTAAACTTTTACATATTTTGTACAGTTTACAGCCAGGCTCGTATGTATAAGTTATTGGTATTTTATGTGAAAGACCAACACAAAGTGGTACATTATTTCTGAAATGGAAAAAATATAATTCAAGCTTTTCCATTTATTTATTTTTTACAAATGCAAATACATATGTATTTAGTGCATAATCCAATTTGGCATCCCAGCTCCAATCTCAACTCATAGTGTAGAGCTCATCTCTACCCCCTGAACACGTCTGCTGCATGTAAGGAAATAGGAAGTGAGAAGTGGGTCCCTGACCTTGTGTCCTAAAGGGGGTAGGGGGGGTGATGGAGGGTCTGAAGACAACCACGCAGAAACAGCCAGCAGCAAGAGCAGCAGGCAGGCGGGAAGCAGCAGAGTACAGCAGGAGTCTTTGCAACTTAAATGGACCATCCAGAAAGTTACGGTATGCTTGATACATGATTCTGCAGTGTGTGAGAAATACCATGTGGGAAGCAGCTGCACAGTTCAAGTTGAGTGCCTGAGGTAGTTCGCAGGCAACCCCTTAATTTATTCTCAAACTCAAATTGGTGAGCGCCAGTGTCCTGCGACTGTCCCCTGCCCTACTACGTCTGAATCAAACGGCTAAACTGCCTCACTAGCATGCAGTCAAGCTCTACAGAGCTCTGCTAACGACCTCATATTGGAGTCGGATGCATTGAAGCAGAGGCGCATCTAAAGAGTTACAGGGCGCCGACCCTCGAGCGTTGGCGTTTGAGAACACTGACCTAAACACAGGTCACTACCAAGAGAAGCTGTTGGAGGCTGTAAAAGACGGGAGACTGGAACGGAGGTTCACCTAGCTGCAGGACAACAACACTAAGCATACAGCAAGAAACACAATGAAATAGTTTGGATTAAAACATATCCGTGTGTTAGCCCAGTCAATGTCTAGATAAGAGCTGTTCTGCAAAGAAAAATGGACAAATATTTCTTTATCGAAGACTCATACCCTAACAGACAACAATGCAGGAGTAATCACAGCGAAAGGTGCGTTTACAAAGTATTGACTGGTATGGGCTGAACACAAATGCTTGCCAAGATTTCCAGATTCCTATTTGTAAAAAATAATGCACCGTTTATATTTCACTTCACAATGATGTGTTACTTTGGGTTTGTCTATCTAAAGCATTTCCAGTAAAAGGTTGTGTGGTTGTAATGTGACCGTTCTAGGCACTGTAAGTTTCTTAAATGTTTTTTCTGCTCAATGTGTTTGGTCATGTGAAGCTGTCCATTGCTCTGAAGTGTTGTTTAGTCTATGAAGAATTATTTCGCACAAGTCCAGTGTTGTGTCCTCGTCAGGCCAATCAGCCTAAACATCTTAAAGCTTAACTGACTGAACAATTGCTGAACATTTTGTCCTTCCAAAACCTAAGCTAGTTAGTCACCGTCAGACCTCCTAGCCGAGGGAGTCAACTTTCCCTTCTGTGCGGTTACCAAAACGAAGGCCGTTGCAACACAGTCCCGCCTGGCTGTCACTCGGTTCATTGAGACACTTCTGTGGCAGCCAGCAGACGTCTGCTTGCAGCAAGCGAGCCATTTTGTTAACAGCTCACACTTCCTGTGCAAGCGTGCGAGGTTCCAGGGTTGCTGACAGTGACACTTGCAGGACCGAGCCCTGCCCTACTTAACGGGGTGAAGGGAGGAGGGCAGGCCAAGTTGTCAGCAGTGCTAGGTGCTCACTGCTTAGATAAACCTGCAGGATTAGTGGCCCAGTTAAAGTTGGGGCAAAGAGGATTAGCCTCTTCTAGGAGGTGGTGAGAGATTCCCTGTGTCCTTCAGCACTGCTGGCCTCAGAGGCAGATGGGAGAGAGGAGGAGGATGTGAGATGACGGATGAGTCCTTCGCCATCATGAGTGTGAAAATTTTCAGAGGAAAAAGGGGGTGAGATGATGAAAGGCAAAATGAAGGAACCTGTTTGTAGCTTTTTATTAGGACGTTGTCCTGTTAGGGTGAAAGAAGCTTATTGAAAAATGTTATAAAAAGAAAAAAAAAAGAAGCAACCTCTACAGACTGAGATTTCGATATTTGCGACTGAAAATTAAATGTATCAATATTCTGTGCCCAAAAAAAACAGCACAGCAGACAAAACGCTCTTGATTTTTGGTCTGTAACGCAGCAGAAAACTTTAGAGCTCTGGCGCCATCAACAGACCAACAAAAAAACTGCAGTGAATATTAAATTAAGTGTTTCTTTTTTTGATTAGGGTTGAGGTTATTGAAAAGAATAGCCCTATTTTGTCTTACAAAAAAGGAGACTCAGGAGTATCGGCAATAAGGAAGGGGAAAAACGTCCATAATAGAAGAAAAAACACTGTGCGGTTTATTAAAAATGGCGTCTTCAGATTAAATGAAATGTGCAACTGAGTGGGGTGACCCGAAAGCAGAAACAGAAAGAACGCTGGAAATAACAGCAGTGATGCAAACAACTCATTGAGTTTGTTGGGAGCAGTGATGGTTATATAGTCAGCTGCTAGGAGGACGGATCTGTGATGATGTTCCTTTGTGCATTTAGGATGCAGCGGTCTGTCACTGCTCTCCAGCTCTGCAACAGTTCAGGCACAGGATAGGAGATACTGTCCAACTGTGATGTTATTTTGCCTGTCCTTCTGTCTCCCACCACCTGCACTGGGTCAAAGGCACATCTTTCACCCAGTGCAGGTGACATGTCTCAGGACAAAGCTGGCCTTCCTCATCTAACCAATTCCACTCAACTGTATATAAAGTGCTGGTCCAACACACCGCACCATATAAGAGGCCAAAAAGGTCTTCAGGAGACCTCAGTCTCCTCAGCAGGCAGAATCTGCACTGACTCTTCCTGTACAGAGCATCGGTGTTCTGACTCCAGTCTAGTTTATTGCTTATGTGAACACCCAGGTACTTATAAGGGTCCACTACGTCGATGTCAGTTCCTTGGATGTTCACCAGTGTACATACAGTGAGTCTGTACCTATGAAAATCCACCATCAGTTCCTTGGTTTCTCTCCACATACATGAGATGGTTCTGCTGGAACCAGGCCACAAAGTCCTGTGTCCACTGTCTGTACCCTGAGTTGTCCTCACCAGTGTGGAGACTATGTCACCAGATAACATCTGAAGGTGGCAGCCTAGGGAATTGATTGAGAAATCTGCAGTGTAGAGGGTGAACAGGAACGCTGTCAGCACCGTTCCCTGCTGTGCGCCCGTACTGCCAGGGACACAGCCCAGCGTCTTCACCTACTGAAGGCAGCCAGTGAGGTTGTCCAGTTGGTGGTCCATTCCTGACCGTCCCTAAGCCGTCCTTGCTGGACAGTATTAAAAGTACTGGAAAAATGAAATTAAATCAAAGACCAGGTGGATCAGAACTTGGTGCAGGAGGTAGATGATGACATCATCCAGCCAACTGTATTTTATTAAACAAAAGCTAAAATATTCACACACACACACACCTCAAAATAAAATAAATAATAATAATAATAAAGGGAACACTAAAATAACACATCCTAGCTCTCAATGAATGACATATTGTTATTAAATACTTTGTTCTTTACATAGTGGAGTGTGCTGACAACAAAATCACACAGAAATTATCAATGGAAATCAAATTTATTAACCCATAGAGGTCTGGATTTAGAGTCACACTCAAAATTAAAGTGGAAAAACACAGTACAGGTGGTTCCAGCTTTGATGTAAGGTCCTTAAAACAAGTCAAAATGAGGCTCAGTAGCTCCACGTGCCTGTATGACCTCCCTACAACGCCTGGGCATGATTCTGTTGAGGTGGCGGAGGTGCTACCTCTTGGACAGTCTGTGGTGCAACGTGGCGTTGGTGGATGGAGCGAGACATGATGTCCTAGATGTGCTCAATTATATTCAGGTCTGAGGAACGGGCGGACGTGTCCATAGCATCAATGCCTTCATCTTACAGGAACTGCTGACACACTCCAGCCACATGAGGTCTAGCGTTGTCTTGCATTAGGAGGAACCCAGGGACAACTGCACCAGCATATGGTCTCACAATGGGCTCTGAGGATCTCATCTCTGTACCTAACGGCAGTCAGACTACCTCTGGCGAGCACATGGCGGGCTGTGCAGCCCCCCAAAGAAATGCCACCCCCCACACCATTACTGACCCACTGCCAAACCGGCCATGCTGGAGGATGTTGCAGACAGCAGGACGTTCTCCACAGTGTCTCCAGATTTTATCACGTCTGTCACGTGCTCAGTGTGAACCTGCTATCATCTGTGAAGAGCACAGGGCGCATTGGTGAATTTGCCAATCTTGGTGTTCTCTGGCAAATGCCAAATGTTCTGCACAGTGTTAGGCTGTAAGCTAACACCCACCTGTGGACATCGGGTCCTCATATCACCCTGATGGAGTTTGTTTCTCATCTTTTGAACAGACACATTCACATCTGTGGCCTGCTGGAGGTCATGTTGCAGGGCTCTGACAGTACTCCTCCTGTTCCTCTTTGCACAAAGGCAGAGGTAGCGGTCCTGTTGCAGGGTTGTTGCACTCCTATGTCCTCCTCCACGTCTCCTGGTGTACTGGCCTGTCTCCTGATAGTGCCTCCATGCTCTGGACACTAAGCTGACAGACACAGCAAACCTTCTTGCCACAGCTCGCATTGATGTGCCATCCTGGATGAGCTGCACTACCTGAGCCACTTGTGTGGGTTATAGACTCTAGTCTCATGCTACCACTAGAGTGAAAGCACTGCCAGCATTCAAAGTGACCAAAACATCATCCAGAAAGCAGAGGAACTGAGAAGTGGGCTGTGGTCTCCACCTACAGAACCACTTCTTTATTTGGGGTTTCTTGCTAATTGCCTCTAGTTTCCACCTGTTATCTATTCCATTTGCACAACAGAATGTGAAATTGATTATCAATCAGTGTTGATTCTTAAGTGGACAAGTTTGATTTCACAGAAGTGTGATTGACTTGGAGTTACATTGTGTTGTTTAAGTGTTCCCTTTATTTTTTCCAGTAGTGTATATATAATTGTCACATTGGTGCACTGTAAAAAGGAATTTTGGAGCATATCAAATATTAGCAATTAAAATGTTTTGCATTTAACTGAAGCAAATCAGTTAATAAAGCTTAGGTCCAATAATGTCAATATTTTAACAACATAGATACTTTATTTGGTAATTTTCGTTGAATTTAACTATGCTAATTTATCATTTGCAAAGTCTAGGTAAGAATAGTAACTTTATATTGATTGTAATTACAGTATATTAACTAAGTAAAAGCTATGAACCGTCATAAGAAAAATGTCAGGGACATTTTTGTAATGGGGAAATGATCTTAGTTTGTTTCTAACATGAACTACTTTAGCTACAGTGCTGCTAAAACTAAACTTACTGGGAAGCTGAGCTTATTAACCCTGATTGCTGATGAAGTGCCAAGTTATAAATATAACATGCCATATTGTTATAATTGTAAAAAAGTTTCATCTAGCTTTTTGTTGTTTATTTAAGTCCTGAAGCTAAAGTCAACTTTGCTAGCTAACAACTGAGCTTCTTCCCTCCCCGAGGCAGTCGTTGTACATGAACTGCAACTTTTGGCTTATAATATTAAACAGAAAAGTTTCATATTAAAAATGACTAGAGAAAATTTGTATCAAGCTTTAGCTGGTTTAGCAACAATGCTAAACTAGCTAATTTTCTTAACCCTTGTTGCAAGCAAAAGGTTAATTTAAGTTAAAGTTGAAACGAAGTTTATCATGCTATATTGATAGAAAATGTAAAAAAAAAAAACAACCTTAAACTCCTTAATTACAAACCAGTTAAGTTTATCTTGCTTTATTTCAGATCAAATAAGCAAAAGCATCTCTGAAAAGTTTAAATTTCGCAAATTTAGTTGTGTATATTTCAAAATTTTTCTCATTATGTATGCAGATTTATGCAGTTGTTTTCTTATATCGCTGATTTAAAATTAGATTTACTGTTGATTTTATACGTACAGTAGGTACTAACGATGGCAGATTCCTCATCTGTGCAGAAGCAAATAAAGAGTCAGCTTCATGGTTTATAAAATCCATCACTGTTTACTGTACTGAGCAGCAATGTCAAAATGAGACACAAACATATAGACATGTCGGAGAAATGTACAGATCTGTGTCCTTAGACGGTAGTAAATCTTTAAAAAAAAACTAAATACATGTCACGTTGCACAATGATGCATATTTAGCCCTGCATGTAGTTAATGCACATTAAGGAAAATGGGAAAAATGCTGCTCAAGGCACAACGCCAACTGAGATGAAAACACTGCAGCAAATTGGGGGGAAGTATACAATGGTACGGACTAAGAGTTGATTATGCAAATACCGCAGCTGCAAAGGAACAATAACTCTGCAAATTCAAAGACAAGCCACGACACGAAGGGCTATTGTCTTGATTTGCATATTTGCTTGACAACTATAACCTGCCCGTGTTGTTCAGGATGACGTCTTTGTTTTCATGTAATAATGCACACATCAGAAATTGGCATAGTGCATTGTTTCAGCTCAAATGACAGCTGTTCTGCCCGAGCTGCCAGTTCAAGCCTGCGCCTTTCATAGGAGTGTACTTCAATAATACAATATAAAAATGGTTTTAAAAAAAAAAAGCAGGTATGCTGCATAAAATAGATATATCCTATTTATATTTACTGAAACCTCCCGCCGACAAAACATTCTAGGTAGCATGCAGAGAACAACCTCAAAGCTAAAGTTTTTAATATAACGTAGGCCAAGCCGCATCTGTTTGCAGCCTCCATCTTTGCTAAATAACGCTCTTGGAAAAAAAATTATCTCGCAGTGTGCTTATAGCTGCAAAAAAATGTTATACAAATGTGCTAATGCAGTGATAATCTGTTTATGCTTTCAGTTATTAAAAAAAGCTATAAAGTTGTTTACTTTCAGAATACAAAAACGCTGAACTGATCTGATTTCCCTGAGTGATCGCCCACTGATGTCAGATATGCAGGGCTGTACAGAACATTACGTATTTAGGGTTGTTCTCCTCCCTACAGGGTTTAAAAAAAATGAATCAGCAAACTGTAGCTCATCTTCTTAGTCTTACAGCAAAAAATGTATGTACAATATCTCAGAGTTTCTTTTCCCTTATAACTGCATGTTCAATTTCCATCTGCAGGATGGACAGATGGAATAAAATGTATATATAAAATATATATATTAAATATATTACTCTCCATTCTTCCTATGAACTTCTGGCATGATTTATGTGCAAACTGGGAGACTTTCTGATCCAAATATCCCCTGAGGTTTAAAGGGGACACATCATGCTTTTCAGTTCTTCCTTTTTACATTTAAATCATTCAGTTGTGGGCTATATAAAGTGGAACTGCAATCCTTTGGTCTGAATTCCTGATTAATTTAGCTCCAAAGGCCCCTCTTTTTCCCCTGTTCTGAGATGCGTCTTAGAGCAACTTGTTTTGCTGCGGCTCATTCAATCTAAAGGAGGCACTTGACACCCCGCCCCCTCCAGGTCGCAGAGCGCTCCACTCCACCCCATTCGACCATTTATGTAGGATGCTGGGGGACGGTGTAATGAACGACTGAACACTTATCCACTTGTAGCTTTGGCATCCTTCAGCTTGGACTACTAAATCACTCAAAGAAGTAAAAATTGTGGCTTCACAAAACTAGTAAGATGGAAATCCATGACCATGTTTAGCAGTTCTGCAGCAAACGTTATGGCGTAATTGTTCAAAAACATAATAGAAAACAGTGAAACCTGAACGGTTTGGAAACTATGCCCCAAACAGAATATAAAGATATCTACGCAGCACTTGGACAGACTACATTCAGCTTTTCTGCCCTCCTAGAGACTAAGTACATAAAATGTTTTTTTATGGTTTAAAAAAGTAGATTTTGCTATGTTATTAGCTGGTGGCTTTGAGGTGTCTCCTTATTCTAAGAGTTAACGTGTCCTCTTCAGGCTTCAGTGTCTTGGCGTCAGTGGCTCCATCTCCACCACTAGATCATTAGAACGAGGACTTCTACTTAACTCCACCGCCCGCGGGACAACAGTGGACCAGCGATCTGAGGGGAAAAGAAAGATAAAATCTTTCATTTGTAGGTGGTCTACATGAATGGAAACTGTCATACTTTATGTGAATGCATTAAATCACAGCCGTAAAGATCTCACCTCTCCTCAGGCCTCTGGCGCTTTGTCGCAGCCCGTTGGTTTGGCTCGTCTCAGTCTTGCCTGGATCCTCGCTGATTATTGCCAGGTTCTGATTCCAGTGGCACCAGTTCACCTCGTCCACCCTGTCGGGACAACACACCCTTCTGACTGACAACAATCTATTCTGTAGTAGACCAACAAAAAAGTAGAGCATAAGTTCAAAGTAGAAAGTAAATGGGAAAAAAAGATGGAAGAATTTGCACTTTGTCACAAGCCATGTAGGGGAAACAGATGCTTTGGTCAAATGAAACCAAAATCTGATTTTTGGTGCAACGTGAACTCTATGTGTGCAAAGTGAAGCATAGTGTATCACAGTATCATGCTGTGGGGATGTTTTCCTCAGCAGGAACAGGAAGCTGGAGTTGATGAAACGATGCCAAGGGTAACCCTGTAAGAAACCTTGATACGGGGGTAGTTCAGTTTTATTGGGGTAGTTTAGATAGCAGCACATTTATGTGTTAGAATGGTCAGGTCACAGTCCAGACACAAGCCTGTGTTTCTTTTTAGATTTTCATTTTTAAAAATGTTCCTACCACATCACAATTTGGAGCTTATTGTGTTTATCTGACATAAAATCTCCAGAAAATACATTTATAAAAACTGTAGCGACAAAATCCATTGAAAAGCGTGAAAACTTTAGCAAGTTTTGAACGTGGGTATGGACTTAATACCTGAAACACCATCGTCGATCTGGTGACCCATCCACGTTCTTCCCCACGGTCACCATCTCTCCAGCTCGAAAAGACTTACGAAGACACACTGGGAATGAACGCTCAATGTCCAAGATAGTCGTTGCCCACTGTGGGTAAAGCATTTAAACACCTCAGCTGAAGAAACATGTCAGTAACAGGAATTCGGTCTAATAAATTTGACATATTTTCCTATGTCATCACAGTGACCTTTGTAAAATTTGCTGGCTTTGTTTTTTTTTTTTCAGTTTTTGCATTAAATTGCGCTCTGGTAATAAATTGAAATACTCCCTGTTAAATCAATAATAGAATTTAAAATTCTCCTTTTCACGTATAAAGCCCTTAATAATCAAGCTACATCATATATCAGAGCTCTGATTACCCTGGATCCACCATTATCATTTAACATAGAAAGTATTCCTGGATCAATGTGTGCTTCTGTGCTTTTTTGTCTCTGCTCTGTCTTCTGTAACCCCCAGTCATCGAGGCAGATGATCGTTCATACTGAGCCTGGTTCTGCTGGAGGTGTTCCTCCCTGTTAATGGGGAGTTTTCCTCTCCACTGTCGCTTCATGCTTGCTCAGTATGAGGGATTGCTGCAAAGTCATCAACAATGCAGACGACTGTCTACTGTGGCTCTGCGCTCTTTCAGGAGGAGTGAATGCTGCTTGTCAAGACTCGATGCAATCTACTGGGTTTTCTTAGATAGGCATTTTACTTTGTCAAGTGCCTTGAGATGACGTGTATCATGAACTGGCGCTATATAAAAAAAATTTAATTGAATGGAACTTTGTCGACAGGAACTGTAGTTTTCATTTGAATCTAGTCGGAAACACGGCAGGATTCCTCTTTTCAGAGTCAATCTAACATTTGCAAAAGTAAAAAGAAGGTTTTGTTAAAATAAAGGCATGCTTTGTCACCTGAAGCTTCCAGATCTTCTTGCTCTCCTTGGACACCTGCCCCACCGTCTCCCCCATCAAAGCAATCAACATGTTGAGTAGCAGCACAAAGGTCAGGATGATATAGGTGACTAAGAGGATGAGAAAGACTCCAGGATATAGAGCACTGTGGATCATGTCCAAATCTCCCATCCCGATGGTCAGTTTGAACAGGTCCAGAAGGAAAATGCTGAAAGTGTCGGGCTTCCTGCAGCTTGGGTACGTGGGACACTCCCCAACACATTCTGTAGGACAAACTGGCAACAGGGACACCAAGGCTGCAGGATGGAAACAGAAAAAGCTGCTTTATATGTCTGTCCAGAAATATGAGGCTGCAAAGCTGTTAGCATGAAGCGTGAATGGAAAGTGGGGGTCTAGATCTTAGCTCACCTGAAGCATACCCGATCATGAAGAGCACATAGACCAGCAGGAATCTGAAAAGGTCTTTAAAAAGAATCTACGAAGCAAAAAACAAGAGCCGGTAAGTAATCAACCAGATACAGAGTGTTTGGACAGGTTCCAGTGTTTATTATCTGACCTTCTGTATCATGATGCTGTAGGTACCAGTGAGCTTCAGGCCTCTGGTAAAGTAAAGCGTGTTCATCCAACCCAGGACGAGTGCAAACACCATCACAGAGACGTATGCCTTAATGCCAGACAGGTAGAGAGCAGCAGTGACTATAATCAGGACAGCGTAGATTAAGCTGCAGAAGCAAGGGGAAAAGGCTTGTCAGTGTATAAATTGTGACTGTAGGAAGCCGTGGCTTGTGAAAATATCAAATATCACAGCTGATGATTCAAATCAACACGAGTCAAAGTGATGCCAGACACCCTCAAATATATAAAAGTACCCAAATACCAAGAAGTCTTGAGTAAATCATTGGATGACTTAATTAAAAGAATATTAAATTGGCCTTGGGTAAAACTCTTCAAGAGACACAAGATAAGATGCAAAGAAGGAGGAAGGTGACTCACAACAGCAGCTGAAAGGATCCATCAAAGACTAAAGATTTCACCTCAGGACATTTTTTCAGGAAGACATTCTTAACCTGCAAAGATGGAGAAATAAACCGGCGAAACATTTCATCAGCGAGGCTCTGTTACAGGTAGGATCAAGGTCTGACACAGTAATGCAGAGAATAAATAAGGTATGGTAACTTACATTTGTGAGGAAAAAGAAGATCGCCGATGCCAGTGTTACGATCTCCCCTGTCATCCGTAAATAGTCGGAGGAGGTATTGTAGGGGTAAGGAGGCTTCCAAGGTAAAGACGAAAAATAACAATGAATGACGTTTCACAAAGATTATATTCAGTCACTGGTAGGAATCTCTACACAAACCCGTGGGATAAAATTACATTCACACTCACACACGTCTGAAAGTTAAACAGGATAATGAGTGAAAGTCTCTCTTTTCACTAAATGTGTTAACTGATAATGAGTTGAGATTATAGCAGCACTACTACTAAATTGTCATAATACAGGGTCTGTAGCTGGTCAACCTATCTTAGTATTAGTTTGAAACCTTTGTGAAAATACTATTTATTAGTCATTACTTGCAACAGCTTTTTCCTACAACTTCAATATTTATGCAAACTAGCAGCTTATGTATGATATACTGGGGCTCTCAAATGTACACATATATTAAAATGCCAGAAACAAAAAAAGAGTGCAATCATCTGGTTCCCTAAATGGGCACTAAATTAAAATACTTTGTTCAACGATGATTTGATTTAATCCCAGCCTTCAGGCTTTTTCCGCTCATACCTCCCATCGGTTATAATGAAGCTGATGAACATGAAATAATGTTCAGCTGTTGTAGCGAGATTTTGTTTATTTCAACATGGTGGGGTTTAAACATGATAACATAAATGTGGAAATCATTGCTATTTTAATATTGCCCAATTGCAGCAACCTGGTAAAAAAAAAAAAAAAATCTGCCGTGGACGAATTCAAATCAAAACTGCTGGTGAAAATACTTTTATTGTTCTTATTCCCTTGTTTAATTATCTCATCTGCAATGTCTGCAAACTCGTTTTGCAGACATTGCAGAACAAGTTGGAAGCGTCAGGCACAATCTGTTTGACTTTGTTGGCCGGGAGCCCAAGAGGTTGGGAACCCTTAAAACGACCCGTTAATCAACAGGAAGGTCAAAGCAATCCCGATATCTGTGGGAACCCACCACAACGGGTTTAAGACGGATTTAATTTCACACCAACCGTTTCCTGTGTCGGGTGGTAATACGCCACCAAGGTGAAGATGATCATGGAGATGAGGTAGGACACCACACTAATGTAAAAAGTGGCAGCGGCAAACTTCTGCCATTTGGCCCTCAGCAGCTCGTTGATGGGCTCCACAGCCAGCATCTCATGGCGGTTCTGAACAAAAGTGAAGCATGACACACAAAGTGATTCATTTGTTTCCAGATGCATCCAGAATATTCTTGGGGGTTATTTTTTTTTACCTCATTGCGGCTGTTGTAAACTAGAATCTCCAGCACAGATGGTTCCTCTCCACATGTATCCAGCGAGGACAGGTCATAGAGGGAGGAGTACACTGGACCGTAAGCCCAGTCCTTAAATTTACGCGACAAATGACGGACCTCTTCATCTTTGATCTCACGTCGAATGATGTGCTGGAAAACCTGGAGGAATATTGGGAGACTTTGGGATTTAATTTAAATGGCATATATATTTTAGAGCCATAAATCACAATGAACCTTTTAGTAGACAGTTTTATAAAAACACACTTTCCATTATAAACAGCCCTATAAAACAGGAAGCACTTTCATACGTAGATAATTATGCTGTGCATTTAATGGCACTGTCTTAAAGTTAGTCAATCCCCAGGACAGTAGAAAGAAAATTTATTGTTTTCTGGAAAATCAGGGATGTTATGCACAGCCAAATGACAAACTGAAGTCTGGTCACTCACTGGCAACGGAAAAACAAAATAGATACAAATATCATGGTGAAAATGCTGGGGAGCTCTGTGGAAGTTAACAGGTAAACAGATAAAGATAACATACTTTTTTTTCGATCCACTGTATATATGTGGACGCACTGTATATACCTTATGCACCTATTCCTCCTTTTGATTATTGAGCCGATGTGACAAGTGAATTTCTCCACTGTGAGATCAATAAAGTCTATCTTATCTTATTTCTCATCTTCTGCCCAAAAATGTCTCTCTGTTGAAAACACATTTTACTCCAGGATCAGGAATTTGATCTTGAATCCAAAGACCAAATCAAAGAATGCATGATATGAACCAAGAGGACACAACATAAGTTGTGCCATGTCTAGAACAGATAGCCTTGGCAGAGTCAACAGCCAGACCATTGGGGTGACTGTGTTGTTTGTGAGTGTAAAGTTTACTGTCCCTCTCTGTCAGCACCAAATCCATCATCTATAAATATATAGCATCAGTTGGAAGAGAAATCATGGCCAAATTACATTTTGTTGTGGGAAAGACTGCGTTGGAATTGCGTGTCCCCCCCTTAGTGTGACAATATTACACATACATACTAAAGTACAATTAAACCGTCCTATGAAGCAGGTTTACACTGATTATGTGAATAAAACTGAGACTTGCACAATCATTACATGGTTACCAGTATTCTAGTGACACAGTTGTTAAAACAAATGAGAGTGTCTTCATTCTTCACTGCGGTGTACTACAGCCAGACTGGACACACGACAGGGACGTTTTGAATCCTCCCACAGGGTGCCGGTTTGTTAGGTCTCTTTGACAACATTTGTCCTGACTTACTCCTCCTCACTGCATAAATATTCACCATATAAACTCAGATTAAATCAATCAACACTACTCTGTGACTACTTTTGTCATTGCCGTTGTTTTACGGATCAATGCCCAAGTTTGCCATCCAAACGTGCAACGCTCTTCTGCATGTTGCGCCTTGTACTTGTTGGTTTCTTTCACTCTTTTTACACATTTCTTGATTTCAGACATGTAAATGTGTACAACTATTGTCAGTTAAAAGAGTGAACACCACGGAAAAGGAAAAGTTGTAAAAATAAATATATTAGATATTGGTTAAAGGAATTTCACCACTGAAGGACAAAAAGCTTTCTTCTATTCTATTATATTTTCAGTTTAATGACACAAACTGGATGCGTGATGAGCACATCACTCAGTAAATGTATGTACCCCTATTTTGCCAAGTTTGGCAGCCATCATGAGCGGTGACATGCCGTCGTTGTTGAGTATCGTCTCCAGGTTGCAGTCTGGGAAGAGCTTGGCGCACTTAATCAGCAGCAGGTCGTACATCTTTGTGAGGAAACGGGTGTTGTCCTTGGTGTTGTCTGCGATGTGCACGAGCGCGTGCAGCACTGTGTTTCCACGCGAGTCCTGGCGCCGCAGGTCGGCCTTCTTGTGCGGGTTCTCCGTCAGGTAGTGCACTATGTCCGGCTGGTTGGTGCAGGCAGCCAAGGAGAGGGGCAGCTCACCTGAAGGGGAACAGAACAGCTCCTTCAGACTGAACACATTAAAAAAAAACACAAATAGCAGGGTTAATTAAGACCTGTAGCTGGCATCTGTAGTTTTTCACAACGCAGACTAAACACGGATCAGAGATCTGACTTAAATCCCCGGCATGAAAGCTGCACAATTAGCGCCTGTTTTTAGGGAGGGGCGCAGAGGGGCCAGAGTGCCAAAGGCAGCTGCTGAAAATGAGCCGTTGCCATGGGTGACAGATTACTTTGTCACCTCACATAGAAACGCTCCTCTTCATGGATTTGCACGGGTGCATGCAGAGAGTTAGCGTGAGCCTAAATCCCATTAGCCAACAGCTCTGCCAGGTTCCTGTTCACCTCACCGCAAAGCTCCGCAGCAAATTACTCACACTGTGCCCCGGACACGCTGGGATTGGGGAATGACAACCATGCTAAGTGAAAATGGAAATCCTCACCTCTGTGCCGCAAAAAGGAACACGACACCTGATTTTATTCAAAAAAAAGTAATTATTTAAATTTGAGAAGGTTAAGAGATGACCAGAAACTTCAATATGTTTTAGCTTTTTATTTAAAAAAAATAAAGACTGGTCAATTGTGAGCAACAATTGTCAATAAATGTTTTATTTCCACATGAATAAGGAATGAAGCAGCAGATATTTTCCCCAAGGCTCCGTTGTAATGGTTAAAATAAAACCTTCACTGTAGCCAGCAGAGGGCGGCATTGAGTTCAATTCAGTTCATCCCCTCTGATTTCTTTGTCCTCCCTGTGTTTAAAGGTGACATGATGCTTTTCAACTCTTCCTTTTCACATTCAAATCATTCAGTTGTGGTCTATATAAAGTGGAACTGCAATGCTTTGGTCTGAATTCCTCATTAATTTCCCCCTATGCTCCCCCTTTTTGATTCTTATTTTTTGATCTGTCTGAGAGAAACCCATTTTAATGCTGTCTCTTTAAATCGAAAGGAGGCTCTTTATACCCCCCCCCCCCCCTTGCAGTTCTCAGAGCGTCCTAGTTCACCCTGTTCAGACATTTTTGTAGGATGCCGGGAGACGGTGTAATGAACAACTGAACATTTTGACTTATCCACTTGTAGCTTCGGCATCCTTTAGGATTTAAGGAAAACTGGTAAACAGGAAGTCCATGACCTATTTAGCCACTCCTCAGCAAATACTGATGTTATTGTTCAAAAAGCATAATAGAGAACAGAGAAAACTGAACGGCTTAAAAAAGATTACCCAAACAGAATATAAAGAAAACTACACAGCACCTGGACAGACTACAGTCACATTTTCTGCCCTCTTAGAAACTCCAAGTACTCAACAAAATGTATTTAGAGGCTAAAAAAAAAAAAAAGGATTTTGCATGATATGTTCCCTTTAAGGTCAGTGCGGTTCTTACTAGCAAATGAGGATGTTTACTTTTCCAAGCTGCAGAACACAGCTACCTTTTCACTGCATGTCTCACTTGAGCACGTAACACAATGCTCGCCTTTTCACGTGTTTATGGAGCATTTTTCAAAACGAATCCACATACCATACTTCACAAGCATTTGGGAGTGTGGTGGAGTATCCTGTCTGCGTTTCTCTTGTAAGAATCTGCCAGGCTTATGGTTAAAAAAAAAAATAAAAAGAGGGTGGGACTCTGATGTCACTTTGCTTTTCTTTGGCAGCTAAGGTGTCTACCTCTTAAAAAAAAAAAGCTTTCCATGCTTTCATATTTTAGTACTGGCAGCAACTACAGAAAGTAGCTCAAAACAGATGTGAATAAAAACCAAATGTCCCAAAAGGGTACAGGGAGACCAAGAAATGAGACAGGCAAATCACAAGTAAACCACAGGATTACACATATAAAAAGGCAGGAGTAACTTTCCAGAGCTCAGGGAGAGTCAGAATGAAGTGTTGTAAGAATGAAAACACAGATGCACAATAACATCTGCTTCTTGATTGCGAAAGGTTACTTTACCAAAGTAGAAATAGCCCCCCTCATCTTTGGGCTGGAAGAAGCGTCCCCTGGCTTGGGCGTGAACATCTGCTCCCTTCTCCATCAGCAGCTCCACATACTGCTTACAGCGTCGCTCGATGGCGATGTGGAGCGCCGTCTGGCCTGAAGGCAAAACACCGCCCACAAGAGTTACCGCTGTTCAAACTATTTCTTCACATTATGCTAAATTGAAAACACCTAAACAAAGGAAATTTCCAAGACTTGATTACAAAATTCAGTGAGTTTGAATTGTTGATGGGAAATTTTGCAAGAGCAGCTGAGCACGGGAAAGATTTTTTGGCTCCGCATTGCAATTCCTCAGTACGATTGTTAGGAAATTCATGAAGTAGATGGTTAAAGTAAGAGAGAAGACATGTTCACTATTCACTCACTTTATAGTTCAGTTCAAAGGTATTCACGTCCCTTGAGCTATGATGATAATTTTCCAAACATACTTTAGTCAATTTCATTAGAATGTTCTGTGATAAGCCAACAAAAAAAAAATGCATAATTAGTACATACACAAATAAAATTCTGGAAAGTGTATATCTATATTTTTTTAATCTGGCTAAATAAAGGTTTAAGAAAAAAAAAAGAGGCAATACTGAACAGCGAGTTTCTAAAAGAGTTACAACAACAGACGATACCATCTTCAGCTCAGAGCAGCATAACAGTTCATTAACAGCTACGGTCAAATTAATCCGTGGCCTAACCAATGACGTGCTTACATGATAAAATGTTATAGCGTGAGCTCACTTTCTTACCTCTGTAGAAGACATCCCTGAAGGGCGTGTTGATAAACTCTCTGAGGTTTCCCGTCTTCTCTGCGATGTCCACCAGCACCGGGATGGTGTCGTTCCGACCGCCGTAAAGGTTGAGCAGGGCTTTAGGCAGACACGTCTTTCCAGTGGATAGCTCTGCGAGGACAGATTGTGGACAACTATTAGTATTATTTATTTATTCTCCCCCTCCAGAGTAGGGGTCGGATATTGCCAAAGAAGTCACGATTTGATTCGAATCACGATTTTACATGCCACGATCCGATTCTATCACGATGCATCACGATACTTCAATTATTGCGTTGTATCGCGATGCATTGTGATATTTTCACTGAACACTGTTAGAAATAAATACAGCCATTACCAGTGGCTGACTGGCTGTGTATGATCTGGATAGTGTCTTCAATTGATACATAACTGAAAGCAACTGAATTCATACATAGCTGTATTTATTCAAACGACTTTTGGAGGTATTGCCATGAAAACAAATATTACTGTTACTGGAGTGGAAACACTGACAAAAGGTGTTTAGGATTTATAAAAGTTAAAATACCAAAATAAGCATAATCAGTGCTGTTTACATGGCCTCAGTGGTCCTTTAAACGAGTGAAGTTGTATTCCACTTGTTTTTGGCTGATGTTCGCCAACCATTCATGCAATTTTATTTATTAATTTTTTTAAATTAATAATCGATACTTGGCATCAAGAATCGATGCAGTAGATCGCGAAAATTAGAATCGCGATGCATCGTCATGACGATTATTTTGCACACTCCTACTCCAGAGTCTTTCCCTGTGAAATCCCTGGTGCCCCAATATCAAGTAACAATCGTAATTCTGGATTGAAGAGAAGAAACAACTCCAGAAACTGAGGGAAGTGGATTAAACACTGTTGGTGTAATGGCTACGAGCAAAAACTCAACCTGGAAGTCAACAGCCATGCCCTGTCCCTCAAACCAGACAGTTAGTATTGTGTAACGGATATCCGTCCCACTGCACTGACAGACCTTGCTCTGCAAAGGAGAAGTCTAAAATACTCCTCCTGTTACAATCTTTGTTAATTTAAATTGGGAAGGGCTACCGGACAACACAGGCAGAGGGGACAGAAAGAGACAGAACAAAAAGGGACAAATGGGCAGTGGGGACAGAACAACAACAGTAAGACAACTTCAAATGCGGCAAGATAAATCAACAATAGATAACTGTCGTTAAGTCAAAACGATGACAAAAAAACAAAAAAAAAAACAGAAACTTCACAGTATAACTACTGAAGGTCATCACAGCCTGCACAGGTACACACGTGCATTGCCTGCACCACTGGCACTCAAGTGCAGTCACGCGTGTGTACGCTGCCATGTACGTGTGCAGGGACATAGAGAAGGTGAGAGGTAAGTCGAGAGATGGCCCGAGGGGCAGAGGCAACATCCCTGTCCCACATGAAAAACGGAAACAAAATCGCTCCTTCAGGATACCCCGCAATCATGTGCAGCGCTCCCCCGGGCCTCACCGGAGGAGACGGGACACACCCACAGGTCCCTGGCCTTCAATTAGGAGGAGGCACAGAGGAGAAGGAGCCCAGACAGGGGCCTGGCGGGAGCATAGCACCAAAACCCCAGACTACTCAGACCACCAGCACGGGTCTCACCGACACCAGAAGTGCCAAGATGTATGGGTGCAATTAAGATTGGGAAGCAGTGGGTTGACGGCAAAGTTGCAAGGGGAGCCAGAGCGCTGACTACAGCCAGTGCCCCTCGATCAGCCCTCCCACCCAAGATCTATGCTGAAAAAAGATGTGATGTATTGGGGCAGGGAGGCCCCTTATCAGGGAAAGCGCTATTCCCTCCATTTAATATTATTTGAATCGTATTTCAGAATTATATACACACCATATAGTCTTTTTCCTCCCCTCTTCTCATGCTTATTTCACATGAGTTATCTGTGCATGCCCAGTTTTTTTGCCTGTTACTTTGTCACAGCGCTACCAATGGGCCCTGCATACCTACTACAGCTGTCTCAGTTGCACTGCGTGTGGATGCACCTTTTTTCTTAATCGTTTATGAAGATTTAACCGTGTTCGTCTCTGTGTCGACTTGGCCTAAAACATGCAAATTCTGGCAGTAAACATTCTTCTTTTTGCTTTGGTTCTGATTAGCATTGTCACTCCGGTCCTCACAGGTGTCCACACGCGTCTTCACCCAAACATTTATGACAGCAGAATTAGAGAGGCATGATGTGTAGCCATTAACATCAGTATCGGCCGATGTTAGTCGATTGTTAACATATGGTGTCAGGCCGATAAGCCAAACTTGTCCGATATTAGCAACCAACGTTTATTTCCATTCAGCTGTCCTTTGTGTCTGTGTTGGGAGGGGGTTGGTCATGTGATTCCTGGATAGGAAGCGAGACGTCTTCAAACTACGGAAAACAAGTCCAGTTGCTTTGTTTTTTACTTTTTTTGGAATGACCATGACCTGGATGACTGAGAATCTTCACCAGCAGATCCAACATATGCATTAATTCTCTTTTTTAATACATACATACAAATATTGGTTATTGTACATATCATTATTAATATCAGATATCAATTATTTTCCCAGGATTTTTTTTTAATTTTTTTTGGGGGGGGGGGTACAATAGAAATTACCTTTATTGTCCGTCATTGGGGAGATTCACATGTCCCAGCAGCAAAGTGGAATGTAAATGGCAGCATGTACATACACACAGATGAAAATATAAACCAAAAAATAGGAATAAAAGACCGTGCGGTAAGGACAAAAGGGGAACTTAAGAAAAACAAAGCAAAAAAAAACGTCACCTTTAGCTGCCAGCCGCTTAGCTATATTTATCTCCATGAGGATGTCAGCAGTTTGCTGTGATTTCTCTCCCCACCATGATACAAGCCTGAGAAAACTCCTCAGACACACACACAGCAAGCTTTTATTTGGCCTGACTTCAGCGTGACAAAGGTTGACATCGCTCCACCTTCCCCCTCTCACATCCTCAGAGCAAACTAAGCACGGGCAGAGAATCCCAGCAGACCACAGTTCAAGAGTTTAAGGGGAATGACAGGGTCACTTTTAGAGCAGATTGTGAAGAAAGGGTTGGATCACAACAGGACTCACCTCTGAACTCCTCATCTGTTAACCTCTTCTCTTGACTTTGCAGGTACTCCAGCAGACCCTCGAGGGCCTGTGGGTCTCCGCGGGACACACAGTCAAACAGCACGAAGCGAGTGAATATTTTCAGCACTTTTGGCGGGTCGCTGCTCTGACTGTCATCGCACGACGTCTCGGTTTTACTGAAAGCAGAACACAGAACACAGGCGGATGTTTCTTCTAGGGCTGGGCGATATGGATTAAAAAATAAATCTCCGATTTTATCATACCAAATCCGATTAATGGATTTTTTCCTCCTTTTTGTTTCATAAAAAGAAATTAAAGAAATTATTTTAAAACCTTGCTTTTTATGTCAAGCATTTCGTCAGGGAGTTGACCTGAATTCAAAGTGCAACTAAAAACAAGCTGTGAAACATGCTTGTAAAACAAGATGGCAGCCGTGCCATTATAAACAATAAAAATATAACAAAACATTTGCTGCTAGTGGTATTACACATTGAGCTAAGAACAGGCTTCACTGCACCTGTGAACTTCAAACTAAGTAAAAAAAAAAGGAAATATGTAAATTAAGTACCTTGTATTATGGTAAAAAAAAGTTTCTACTTAACAATATTTTGACAATACATTTGCCTAAACATATATTCAGCATCACATGCTGTTCTCTTCATGGAAACCCAATGAGTGTATTGACAAAATAAAATCCAGATTTTCCAAAAATGAAATCTTAAAGAATTGTAAATTCGAATTAATCGATTAAATCGATTTATCGCCCGGCCCTAGTTTCTTCACGTTTAGATGTTTCGCTGTTAGATGACACTGCTAATGGAGAGGTTCCTCTTTAGAGTCTGGAGCTTTATTTACTGTTCATTGATAGAAATGGTGAACTAAATGGGTTTGGGTCAGACAAGTAACGCCTCAGTGCTCTGATAAATGCACCTCTGTGTGTACGGTGAAGGTGTGCCGACCGGGAAAAGGACATTAGCCTAAATATGACCTCAACGACTGCAGAGGGTCCAACAACATGCCGACTGTTAGGTCAAAGAACGGACTGAAGGCTTACTGTGTGCGTGCACACTGACGGCATTTTTCCAATTTGCGCAGCTTACGCGCGTCTAGAAGATCAAGCAATAAAAGAAAACACACACATGGAAACAAGCCGGTGGAGCAGTGGGGATCTCCTCACCCTCTAGGGAGTTTTTTCCTGCGTTTCTTCTGGTTGCTTGAGCTTCCGTAGGTGCCGTAGTCAAAGAGGGAGTCCATGGGTGCTTTTTTAGGTCCCGGCACATTTGACTCGTATATGGTGGTTTCCAGCAGGTCCATCGGGTTGGAAATGCCCTTCTTGAAGGCACCTTGGAACTTCATTCTCAGGTTCTGTCTGCTGTCGGAGGGATGGCCGGGCTGAGCGCTGGGCTGAGCCTGCTCCAGAGCAGCATCCAGACTCGTGTCCTGAGCCGACTGGGAGCCATCGTCGCTCTCAAACAGGTGCGAGAGCTCCGACAATGGGAAGGCTGCATCGTTTTCAGCCTGAGCAGCCACGCCATCTCCAGCGTCCTCAGAGGGAGCAGATCTGACAGGAGGAGCGCCGATGGTGTCCGTCTTGGACAAGACGAGGTGGCACCTTCTCAGCAGAGCAGAGCGACCCTGAAAGGGCAGCAGGGACAAAAATGTTGGGGGGGGGGGGGGGGGGGCAGTTTGACCAGAAATACAAGTAAAGGCTGCTTTTTAGTTTTTGTCACTCACAACTCAAATGGGTGAGTGAGAAAATGTCGGACACGATTGTCCTGGATCTCGGCTGTTCTGGCTTAATTAAAAACTCATCATCAAATGTTTTATATTAAATGTACTAATATAAACAAAAAATAATAAAAACAGCTATGTGGGACTTTGTATTTATTACCTTGCTAACTGTTCACACTGCTTGCACTTTCTCATGTTTTATATTTTGTTACATAAACAAATATGTAACAATGCATTCTATCGGGAATTTTATAGACAGACTAACAGGCATAACTGTGATGTGGAAGAACAATAAACATTTTTCTAAATTTTTAGGAATCAAAATGAAAAATCTGGCATGCATTTGTATTTAATCTAATGTTTCTCAGACAGGTTTTGCCAGGACTTTGACTGGACCTTGCTAACAATTATATGTCACTATCTGAACCCTTCCATTGTAACCCTGCCTGTATATTTAGGGGTGCTGTGTGAGTCTCTTCCAGTGTGTAACATAATTTCTTGCAGGATTGCCCAGTAATTAGCTCCATCAATCTAATTTCTTATCTAGTCCAAAACGCCCCCCATGTTCCTGGAGAAGAAGAGCAGAAAATTGTGGTGATGCTGCCACCACAATTTTCTGCCATGGGGATGCTTTGTTTAGGGTGTTGTATAGCTTTAGCTTTTTGTCACACAAAAGAATCTGAATGCATTTCAAAAGCTAAATTTTAGTCTCTGAACAGAGAACCGTCTCCCACTTTTTGCTGTGTTCCCTTCAAAGCTAGTAGCAAATTCAAAAGGGACTTCTTGTGTTTTCTTTCAACATTAGCCTCATTCGTGTCACTTTCCCATAAACATCAAATGTGTGGAGATCACAACTAACAGCTATGAAGTCAGACTGCCACCTGAGCTGTAGATCTCTGCAGCTCATCCAGAGTTACCACATGTCTCTGGGCTGCTTCTTTTCATTCATGCTTTTCTTGCTTCTGTTCCACTACTTTATCCCTGACCTGTCTGATGTGTTCTTTGGTCTTCTCGATGCCGTTTCCTCACTAATGTTCTCTAAGAAACCTCTGAATGCTTCACAGGCCATCTGGAGTTATACTGAGGCTAATTTACACACAGATGGACTCTGTTTACCAGTTTGGGGACTTCTAAAACCAGCTACACTGGATCTTATTTATAGGTAAATGGGGCTGACTACAAAAGCATGACACACTTTTTTTATGTATGCTTTTATTTCTAAAGATATTTCTAAAAACATGAACTGTTTTCCATTTCTATTCCATTTAATATACACTTTTTTTTTTAATATGCTGAACGAATTTGTTCCTCTTTCAAAAAAGCACAAATAAATTAATGAATGACTGGGTCTGTGGAATCATTTAACAAAGTCTGAATAATATTGAAACAAAAGTTAAAACTATGAATTCTTCTGTACCTCATTCATCCCTTTTTTTCACGATGGTTTGCAAAATTGCACCTCAGGAGAAACTGGCAGTGAGGCTGCAGCTCATGGGCGATCTGCAAAACGGAAAAAGAAACCAGTTTGTAGACAAAGACGCACACACAAAAGAAATGTTTATTTGTGAGGAGACGGATTCTAAGGGAATTTTGTTGTAAACAACCAGAACACGTGGAAAAGTGGACAAAGACTCATGCTGAAACCATGGAGGCCGGGCCCCTGCATGTTTGCGTTGGTCACAATGATCACACCATCTACGTCCTTAACACAAGATAGCCAGAAATACTTCTTTCATTATAGGACACCAGTAACATCACCTCAGCAAACACTGGTGAACTTTCCTTCGAGCAAGCATATCTAAGCTGACCTCAGCAACAAACGAGTAACACAAACAGCTCTGGGGTCCCACAAAGGAAGAGCAATGACTCACGACCCCCTCTGACATCAGGGATTAGAATGCCTTTGCACTCCAGCAGGCATCTGATAGTAAAAATAAAGACATAGGCTTAGAAGAAGAGGGTGTCGTGGCTGTTTGGAAGATCAGGAGAATTGTGTTTTTAACATTTTAGAGTGATGGATGTGGCATTAATACACAATAACTTCACACAGAACCCATATATTACCAACTTGTTGGGTCCAGGAAAGGGAAATCCACAGTGAAAAGTTTCCAAACTGGGATTCATCCTAACGTTTCCTGACACTGCTGATGTTATTATCCTTAGACATTATAGTTTTTATTGTGCTTTACGGTTCAAATAAACACATAAAAACCAAACATTTCATTAAAAAAGTGAAGGAAACAACATAATAGTCATACTTATAAGATTGGGGTCTGAAGAGGATTCACAGATTCTACTTATACACTAATGTGGAGTCAATATTAACTATTTCCACAAACCTTTCTATGTGAAAAGCATGTTTGAAACAATTAATAGTCACTTACCCTGCTTCAGTCGGTTGATCCATGTTCCTTTCTCCTCAAAGCACTCACGCTGCTTTGCCTCACAGCTTAAAACTCCTCTGACTTATTTCCTCTCCCCTGTCCACCGCTCCCAGTCCGTCTCTCTGTTGCTTCTAATGCGCCTCCAGCCAAATGTTTCAGCTTAAACCACAGAGCTGCCTCCGCTTCGTGAGTCCGACCACAGCAGAGCTCCACTGAACAACGGATACTTTCACTGGGTCTGGGTGGGACGGCCCCTGGACACCAACCACACCTTTGCCTCATCGCAGCCACCGCGGAAGTACAATGTGCAATACCAGTCACCGCCGCTAGGGGCGGACTCCAGCGCCACACAACAAAAGCAGCCAGGTGTCATCCTTGGAAAACCTCAGCTTATTCCTGGAAACACAAAGACAAGTTGGGGCAGTTGAAAATAAAGGGAAACGTTGTGGCAACAGGATCCCCTTGTTCATTTCTTCTTTTTTAATGGTAAAATTGTTAACAGTTTTTGTTTTTTCCACTTTTAGCAAGACCGCTTTAGTCAATGATTGTTTGTCCTTACTTAAAATTAAAAGGATAGGTTATTTACCAGCTACAGATACACCCCAGAAAATTAGAATGTCATCGCAAAGTTAATTAATTCAGCATTTTAAAAAGTGCTTCCTCCCACAGTCCAAAACAATGACTGGTTAATTTGTCTTTAAATTGCCCTTAAGTGTAAGTGTGTGCGTGCATGGCTGTTTATCCTGTGTGTCACTGTGTTGCCATGCGATGCACTGGCGGATCTGTCCAGGGTGTACCCCACAGACATCATATAAGTAGACGCGTCATAGGGCGCAGGTTCGCACGTCAATGTCACCGCCATATTGTATGTGGCAGAAAAAAGTTGAGTTCTGTTATTGTGAATGTGGATCAGAGAAGATGCCTCATTCCCGTGCTGCAATAAATACATACCAGTGTTGTATAGTAATGAAGTAAAAATACTTCACTACTGTACTTAAGTATATTTTGGAGTACTTTATACTTTTCTCGAGTATACATTTTTTTGATTACTTTTACTTTTACTTCACTATATTTCTGAACTTAATTGCATACTTTTACTTCAATACATTTTCAATGTTTGGTTTAGTTACTCGTTACAAAAAGAGAGAGAGAGACTTATGCATGCAAGTGTTTTGTCCCCACCTACTAATTGACTTGCCTGGGCTTGTTCATCACCACCAACAGGATAAGATGCTGGTTCAGTGGTAAAGCAGGTTAAGTTAACCTTGTGGTATAGGTAAAGCATCTAATAGTAGAGTCCTAATTTTCTTAACTAAATGATACCTGCAGCAGGTGTATCTATTAGCAGGTTTACCACTTCCTGTAGGTTGGCTGGACCTGGTTTATCACTTAACCATGTTCTTAGTATACACCCCCTGGTCTAAATTTTGCCTGCACTTGGTTATGTACAATTTTAAAGCGCATAGCACTGACCTTACTTGAAGAAGGAAAACCGAAAGCTTACATAAAGGTTGTATTTTCTGTTTAAACTTGGTTTAAATTTCTCCTGCACTGTTTATATTATTTAAAGTGAATTTGACTTTCTAAGTTTACCAAAATCTAAAAATTCTAACTGCATTTGCTTTGTTTTACTTTTTACTTATACTTTTCATTACATTACTTAAGCACATCTATTTTTACAGTAATTTTCATACTTAAGTAGAAGACATTTCAGATACTTTAAGACTTTAACTCAAGTAACATTTCAGTCAGTGACTTGGACTTTTACCAAAGTCATATTTTAGAGAGGTACTTATACTTTTACTTGACTCTGAGATTTCAGTACTTTATACAACACTGATACATACACACACACACACACACACACACACACACACACACACACACACACACACACACACACATATATATATATATATATATATATATATATATATATATATATATATATATATATATTTGTGTGTGTATATGTTATGAGGATCGATTTGTTAAATCTAAACATTGTTGTCTTCATTATTTCATAAACCCATGTCACTTGTGAACCTTTAGGAACAGACTTTTGGGTGAGTATTAAAAAGGTAAAATTAATAAAATGAGAGAAAAAAGTCCTAGGTCAATAAAGTAAAAATAAACAAACAAACACAAAAGTGATAATGTTGTGATAAAAACGTCATATTATGAGAATTAAGGGGGAACATTTCCAGAATAAACACAGTTTGCAGAATTATTTCACTCCTGGAGTAATAGGGCCAGGTTAGATTATTTTAAATATTTTTATTCTTTAGGAGAATAAATTCAGGAGAATGAAGCTAAAGGGATGTGAAAATAAACTTGTAATATTACAAAAAAAAAATACCACGAATACAAAGTATATTCAGAGATTAAAGTCCCTCTGATACTGTTTAAGTGACTGAGTAACTGCAGATTTGCCACATTTAAGATGGCGGACGCTCTGACGCATCGCAGCATAGGCAGAACCCGCCCAATGACGCGTCTACTCTTATATTATGTCTATGGTGTACCCCACCTCACACCCAAGGGCCATTGGAGAAGGGCACCAGCCCCCCTGCAGCCCTGCAAGGACAAGCGGGTAGAGAAAATGGATGAAATGTGAAACCTTTCACATCATTTAGATACTCATAAGTCTTAGTTTCAGTGAATTTCGATGGCTGTTGATTCCAGCTCAGAAGAAAACATGATTAGAAAAAAGTTTTTAATGCATAAACGTTATATTACACAAAAACGAAGAGGACTGCTTACTTGACAGATGTCTACCACCCGACAGCCATTGACACCTTCCACTGTCATTACTAAAGAAGACAACAACAATTATTGGATGTTTAGTGGAAGGAAAAAAACAAAAACGAACATGCAGCATAATGTCAGTCTTGAGAGGATTGTGAAGCAAAGATTCACAGATTCACAAGGCTTTGCACTGCAGCTGGAGTTAGAAATGCAAAAGCCGCCACAATGAGACGTATCCAGGACCTGCTGTCACATCCCCCGTGTCAAACCTGTCTTGAACCTGAGGTGTAATAAGTATCTTACTTTGGCACAAAAAAAAAACTGGGCTTTTATTTCAATATTCTTCAAGTTTTTAAGATCTGCCTACAATTCTTCCATCTCAGTGTATCATCGGTGAAAAACCACCAGCAGAGCAAATAGGGATTGTAGTTTCAGATACTTTTTTTTATCACCTGTCAAGATCAGAGAATGAAGAAGTCTAAGCAAGGTGTGGCAGATAAGCTTGCCTGGACCCTAAAGGGGAAATCTGTGGTAATACACAAAAGAAAAAAAAAAAACAGGCTCCACCAGAGACCAGAATAAAAGACCAGTTATTTCCTGATAGTTCCCAAGATCTTTAAGCTAAGATACCAGTATCATTCTCCTTAGGTTTGGGGGTTTGAATTGTGCTTGTTTATGCACATTGTGCTCTTTTCAATTTTGCTATTTGCTATTTATTTTGTTAATTTGATTTTTGGTTGATGGTTGTGGTTTTTCTCTGCATCATGCTGAAAAATGAAACAGGAAGAAGTGGTTTCACAAATATTGACATGTTTCTCACCTATTAGCCACAGGATGAAGTGGTCTGCAAGCAGGGTGTGGCAGGCTAACAGGTTCCTCCAGAGACTCAAATCAAAAACCAGTTATTTCCCGATGGTTCCTAGGATTTCAGAGGAACTTCATGGTAAAAATATGAACCTACTTATACCACTGACCCCTACAGTGTGTGCGCAAGGCTTTGTTTGGTTTGGCAGCTTCCTTTTAAAGAGAGAATTTCCTAAAAATCTAACTGAATGTTAGATTTTTAGGAAATGTATTATGAGTATTATGTATTATGAGTTGAGAATATAAACAGCATGACTGCAGAGCGGGCTAAACTAGCAGTCATTTTATTTTAAATGATTGCAGGAACAACATCATGTGCGCAGCATTAGACAGTGCACCGTGTTTTTACCAGTTGCATAGTTCTGCAGCTACAAACAAATAAAACAAATTTTATTGGGATTTCACTTAATACAACAACACAGTAATGTATAACTGTGAAGCAAAATGAGAATAACTGATTTTTTTGTTCTCAAACAAATCTGAAAACTATGGCCGACATGTGTAGGCCTAATTATCTTCTTGAGTCAAGAATCCCTAAGGTTTTGCGTATCTGAAGCTTGACCCTTTTACTCATTCTGCTATGAAAAAAAAAAAAACTTTATCCTGAAAGAGTGTGTGAGGAAAGCTGTCCAGCTACATAAATGCATTCTTAGGTAGATAACTGGATACTTCTAAAGCATGAATGTGCCTTGCATTGTGAATTGCATATCTGCTTGTGTGATCTGGGTTTTTTCCCTGCTGAAAATCTGCCTCAGTCTTGAGTCTGTTGCAGCTTTATGCAGGCTTTATTCCAGGATTGCCTTGTATTTAGCTCCATGCATCTTCCATTACCTCTGAATCAGTCTCTGCTGGGGAATATCCTCCCCACAGCATGATGCTATCACCACCATGTTTCATAGTGAAGGTGGTGCATTCATGGTGTTGTGCAGCGTTAGTTTCCCGCCCTCCGTGGTGTTTAGCATGTGTGTAGTTTGTGGAAGTAAAGTGTCAAAAATACGACAACTGAAGGCAACAAAGGGGGCGGGGCCACTTTATTGAGATATGCTGTTTGCTTCGGACAAAAATGGTGATTAACAATTGAGTGACATTCCTTAAAAAGAGCTCTATGAAATCCACCCGAAGACGGAACATGACAAAAACCAAACACTGCACAGAACATTAGGATGATGGTTTCATTGATTTGCACTTTTGTGAGGATTATTTATAACCATAAAATACTATAAGAGGGTTTGAAGTCTTCCATTGTATAGGGCATGGATGCTTTTATCAAAGTATCAAATAAATAGGGGACAGGAAAACCAAACAGCGGAGATTAAAATATTTTTAAATTAAACATAATAAAAAAAAAAATGTATTCCCTCTGCGACAATCAGATAACTTAAAAGCCACCATGCAGCTGTCCGATGAAGAGTCCCGTCGTCACACCTTGTAATCAAGATCAGCATTCATTCTATTAAATATGTCATAAACAGCATCCACAGTAGCAGAGAAGTTGATGAGGAATTTCCTGATTTTCTCCAAGCATTCTTCCTCCTTGACGTCCCGACCTTTGGAGAGCGCCTTCAGGAAATCTGACTTGTAGGGAGCAGCATACAGAGCTGCCTAAAAGAGGGAAAGTTGTTTTTAGGCACAGCGTCGTGCATCTGATTCACACATAGAAAACTCCTGCTTCCTAACTGACCTTGAAGAGCTGCTGAACAAACCAACCATGATACTTTCTGAGGGCCATTTCATAAGCTTTGGTGATATTTACTCGGATGAGGTTGGGGTTGCTGTCGTCCTTTTCTCCATTCACCAGGCTCTGTAGAAACACTTGGATAAATCTGAGGCCCCTGGTGAAACAGAAACATTGCACAAGGGATTATGGACTACTGAAGGGGGAATAAAGACAAATCAGTTCAAGTCATGCAAAACTGAAAAAGTGTAAAAATCATGAGACCTTTTGAGCCACATGAGTGCTAACGTTGCTCCAACTTTGGGCCATTCACTTCCATGCATTTCCTTCTCTGCCTCTAAAATCATCTGAATTGTCTTGTAGCGTCCAGGGTTGGTATCATAAACGGCCTTAATTTTCTGTCAGTTGTAAACAGTACGCATCGTTTTAATTGCACTGTGAATATTCATTGCAAAATGAAACTCATAAATCATACTCACTGTGATGTTACCGGACATATCAGCTTTTATTGGTGCAAAAATAGCAGAGCCGAGGCAGTCTGAGGAAAAAGTGAGACGGATTTAAAGACTATTGGAAAAAATGAAGGCAAGTTTTTCCATGTAATTTTTTGGTTACCAAAAATGCTGCTTTTAACGTGCAAAAAGAAGATAAGTATATTGCCAAATTGTCATCATGAAAAAATGGATTTATGTTGCATGTGATTTGTCTCGGGAGCTTTAGTTTAGTGTAATAAAATTAGTAAGATTTATGAATTGTTTAGGAGTTTTTAACTATCGTCCAAGATGATAAAAATTTATTTCTGTCTGCTTTATGTATTTAAATACACATAAACCATCAGAAGAGCTAATAAATGGTTTCTACCTGCTGCTACAAAACCAACATTGTTTCAGAACCCGGGTCGGACCGCAGGGCTGTTTATTCATGCTCCTGACTGAATTTGTCATTGGAAAAATTATTTGTGTGTGAACTTAGCATGAACAATCCTAACTTCCTATCATGAATGGAGAACTATAAACTATTTGACAACACTTTAATTCACCAAAATGACAATTCCTTCATGATGTTGATGGATGAGAAGAGATAGAAGCCGAAGAAAATCTGGACAAGCAGACAAGGTAAGCCAAGGGTTACAAATTAAAGATTTGTTTCAATTGTCACTTTTGTGTTTAATGTTTACTAAATGAGAACATTTGCCGTATTAGTAGCCACCGTCGCAATTCTACTACACTACACTTTAAGGCTCAATGCCCCAAAAAACTTACTTTACCTGATTCCTCTCTTCCTGACCTGCTTTATATTTTTTAGAGGAGCCGGAGCTCTTTGTCAGTAAAGTTTCAACATTGTGAATTGTGCGGAATGAGATCTGGGATAGTCTTCTACTAAAAGAATATCCAACCTTCTGAGAACATGTTTCAACACAATGACAACCCGCCTCTCAAAAATTACATTATGCAGCTCTGCGCACACATGCAAGTCACTTGTGCCTTGAGAGCCAAAGCACCCCAGTAATACTATCAGTTTGTACCACCACCGAATATTTCACCATTGCCTAGAACCACCAGGGTGGATCAGGACAGTGAATACTCTCACTTTAGCTAGTTTAGCAGATGCTATTTTTATTTCCACTTCAGGAATCCTAAAACGTAACCAATTAAGCTACAGACTGGAGAATGATGTTGCTTAGACCTTTTATGAACATGCCTCTCTCCTAACCTCTGGAAGATCCCCTGATCTTGGCACACATGTAGTGATAAGAAGAGGCTTTAACAAATGTAATACTATCTTCAATACAGTGCAAAGCAGACAAAGTCTTTATTTGAATCGTCTTGTTGTTGAAAAGTGCTTCATAAATAAACCTGACCTGCCTTGCCTTGTTTGTCATTTCAACATGAAAGTTTCTGGTTTTATACATTCAATGAAAAATGATCTTTTCTTTTCATAAATATGACTGTATGACTTAGTTGTGCCTAATTTGAAACATCTTTTCTGTAAGTTAGTTCCTTAAAATTAGACTTTGCGAGATACTGAAACCTTAGAGTCACACGATACAGAGTGACCCGTGCATCATTATGTACCCCTATTATACTAGCCTCGTGAGACCATCCTGATCTCGCGAGCTTTCAAGGTTTCACTCGCAGATCAGTCTGGCTACCCTCCGTTAAAGAAAATTTGGAGCCGTTCACCAAACGAACGTCCAATCAGCGTTGGCTTTGAGGCAGGTTGAGGTGTGACGCAATGAGGAGCGTCAGTTCAGTCTAAAGAACATGGCGGCTTCAGCCGACGAAACTAGCGTTAGCGTGGCTATCGAGCAAGTTTTATCGGAATTACAGAGTATTTCTTTGCTGAGCTAACGAGCCTTTACCTGCAGCAGCAAGAGTAGCTTGGCTTGTGGTTGTGTTTTCGTCGTCGCTCTGTTACGAGCGACGACGAATCTGATTGGTTTATTTGGCCCGTCTATCACCAACATAGGCCAATCAGCTAACTAGTATTTTCGCCCCTTCCCAAAATTACTTCAACGGAAGGTTTCCAGATGGATATGCGGAGCAAATCTATCTGGCGGAGTCAGGTAACTATTATACATTACACTAAATAAAATCCATAAATAGCTTGTAGATCTCCTCTAATCAGGAAACAGAGCCCACTTGTGTGTAATTTAATCTCCGTGTGAACGTACCTGTTCTGTGAAGGCCTCAGAGGTTTGTTAGAGAATATTAGAGACCAAACAGCCTCACAAAGACAAAAGGAGCACAGCAGACATGCCAGGGAGAAAGTTGTGAAGATTATAGCAGGGTTGGGTTACAGAACAATAACCTACGCTATTCTAAGCTGTCCACCTAAAATTACAAGTAGGACAAAGAGAGCATACATCAGAAATAAAGCCAATAGGCTCATGGTAACTCTGGAGGAGCTGCAGAGATCCTCAGGTCAACGGGGCAGCTATTGGTTGTGCACTCCAAATATGTGGTCTTTATGACAGAGTGGCAAAATATAAGCATTAAGAAAAATATTTAAGACGTCCCTTTTGCATTATGTTGGAACAAGGTGGCATGGCAAGGTGAGGCCAAACATTTTAAAGTTTTTGGTTTCTACCATGATAAAATATGAAAAAAGGGGTATGAATACTTTTGTTTTGTGTATTTCACTTTTGCTCCTGCAGATCTGGGCTTCGACGATGGGATTATGAAAGGTTTGTTGACCGTCCGACCCCTAACAGTTCCTAGATGACCTGCTGACACATCACCTCTTCCAACCCGTGAGCTGTTGGTGGGAACTACTCATGACAAAGTGTCATCCATTGTATATTTATGTGTCACATCAACGCAACACTGATCTAGTTTCAGAGATATCCTCAGCGTGTATCTACTACATTTCCGTGCCTCATCACATATTGAAAACTTTTGACTAAATAAACATTCTATTGATTTAAATTATTCTTGAGAGATTAGCTAAAACCATCATGATTAGGACTAGTTGGGCAAAACTAAAGGAACAGTTAGAAATGTAATTGAGCACGATCCTAACACCCAAGTCTAATTAGACAGACACCTGTGTAAATTTGTCCTCACAGTCTGCCAGACCTTGATAGACTGTAGGAAAGTTGGCCCAGACATTTCTAGGACAGGAAAGAAAAAAAAACAATGGGGACGAGGAGGAAAGAGTTTAATAGCGGCGTTGGACTTGTTTCATCTCAAGGGTTTCACGTGGCAATTTCAATGGAGGGACTTCGGCATATTAATACAGAATGAAGTCGCACAAAGATGCACTGCTGCTCCGTGCCACTGATGAATGGGCGAGAGCAACTCAACACCGCTCTAATCAATTTTCACAACTCAAAATCCAGGCCAGTGGGTTAAATTATGCATGCTGGAGGACTGTGGACAGCTTGATGGAGAGAAACACGATCCAAAACAGATTATAAATTGGAAAGAGAAACATTCTGGATGTAAACTTTGGGGATTTGTAACAACAGATTTGAACTCAGCAGGTTGTGTGGCTTCTAATCAATGTTTTTTTCAAATAAGCAAGAGCTGATAAAAGTACTGATATTGACAAAAATCTTGCTTTTCCTGTTAAATCCATTAAGCAGGTAGCGAAGATTACAGATTTATAAATCTATTTACCTACTATGTATTGTTATTTAAATTCTGTTGTAGAAATCAAATGCAATAAGCCATACTTATATGTAATGAAAGTACTGCGTTTCATGCAATTTTTCTTCTAAGAAAGTTCTATGGCAAACCGAGTAAATAGAACCTAACTTACCAAAGAAAGGGGGAAGGTAGGACACGGCCTCCAGAAACGGCCTTGTTTCCACCTGCCTGTCAGCTGGCAGCTGTCTAAATTGGTGCTCCATCAGCAGAGCCATCTCTTTAGTCTGACTGTTAGCTTTGAAATGAAAGCAAAAGGCTGCCAAACTCCCCACTGCAGATTCACAGAGACACCAGGAGAACGAAAATCAACACACACACATCTACAAACACACTCACACACACAAACTCAGGTTACCTGCAATGAGTCCAGGTCATGGAGGGACATCCAGCTGCTGGCCTGCTCATGTGATCAGTTGGTGACTAATAGATTTGGGCCATTCAGACGCACCATAATGCAAAGAAACTTTTCTTCGTGTACAATACTTTGTGAAAGTGTTGAGTCATAACTCATTACTTTATATGTTGCTGAATCGAGGCTTTCTTGTGATTTTTTAAGCAATCTTGATAACATTTAAAGCAGAACTAATAAAATTATGTTTTTTTCCCTTTAGACTAAATAGCTAAGTGGAAGGAAAAGGGTAAATAGTTACCAAAAATCTGACAAAGTGTGATTGCATTTGCATTCAGCAACTTTTGACGTCCCTAAATAACAGACCAATCAGACACCTTAAGAAATCCCCTTATTATTATCTAGAATACACCGGTGTGTTATTTAAACTCAACATAAAGAACAATGTTCTATAAAGTCCTTCAAAGGTTTGTTGAAGAACATTAGTGAATATGCAGCATTGTCGGGAGCATCATGTTGTGGAGACATGTAGATTTTGTAATTTAAACGACAACCAATTGTTCCATTGTTGAAGAACGTTATAAGAAATCCAGTCTGGAAAATGTTGAAGGTGCTCAGTTCAGAAGAGCCCGTAACTGAACGTATTGACATACTTGTAAGATGTTCTGTGTGTTGGGTATTTAATACCAAACATCACCCCAAACACACCTTCCCTACTATGAAACACAGTGCAGGCATCATGCTTTGGAGATGTTGTTTTTATGGAAGGGGCAAGAAAGCTGGTCAAAGATGAGGGGAAGATGGAAGAATGCAAAAGACTTAAAACTGTGGTGGAGGTACACTTTCCAGCAGGACAACAACAACAACCCTGCGCATAGAGGCTAATCTACATTGGAATGAAAAAAGTTCAGACTATTCTAGAATTTAAAACAAAATCTAATTTTGTTTGAAAATTTGGAGTTCTTTCCATCCTATCTTCCTTCCTTACTATATGTTTTACTTGATAATCATAGCTGTTAACTGGATTGCCCTTGCCAACCTGCCCCCTCCCAATAAAATTTAAAAAGTTATATATATATATATATATATATATATATATATATATATATATATATATATATATATATATATATATATATATATATATATATATATATATATATATATATTGTTCAAGTAATTCGGATAACTTTAGTCAGCTCCTGACTTCAGGGGTCATGAAAATCGTCTCGCGTTTGCTTGGGGCGGACAATTTTGGTCCTTGGCGCTCTCCGTAGTACAGGAAGTGTTTTGGTAACTAGGGAAACCTGAGCGGTTGGATGGAATAAAGGCGGAGGGACGTCAAAAAGTTTTGTGAAGGTTTGGAGGTTTATTTGAGTACCGAAAATGTTATATAAAGTGTTTATTAAGAAACGTGCAAAACCTATCAGCTTCGGGCTGATATAATGATTAACAAAGTGTTTGAATCAGTCGGTGTGTGAATCCATCCGTCGGTGATGTGTAGAAACAACACACGGACTTTGCCTGCAGTCCTCTGCAGGGAGCTGGAAGGTTCCCAGTTCATTCAAACTTAAGTGAACGCGTAGTTCATTATTTTTGTATCCCATGAAGCTCATCTGCTAAACGTAACCTCATATTCCTCCCTTGTCCTTTAATTTCCCCGCTTCCTGACCATCTGTGCTTTGCCTTTTCCTCTTTATATCGTGTTTCAGACCGATGGCTCTTCCGACTTTCTCGGCCCGTGGCCCCAGTCGGTCGCGGATGCTAGCCGAGCAGCTGGCCCGGCAGCGGGAGCAGGAGGCTCGGTGGCGCCAGCAATGGGAGATGCATGCTCGGTACTTCAGGGAGCAGGGCGTCCGCAGCCAGAGGCAGGCGGCGTGGAGCTCCGGTCACTCCTTCCGCCAGAGGTAAGGGGCCTGAGGCAGGGCATCCCTGCGGAGCAACGACCCCCCCACCCCCGCAGCATGAAAACACAAGAACTGGCATCTAAATGATCCTTCACAGATGGATCAGTTACAGTGCATTGATTCATACCACATTCTGTCACTTTACATCTACAGGCCACAAAGTACATTTTCTGGGATGCTTTGTGACAGACTAACACACAGCAGTGCGTGATAGTAAAGTAGAAGGAAAATGAGGGTTTTTACCTTTATAAGATCTGTTCTGAATAGTGTGGCGTGCAGTTTTTTTTTTCAGCCAGAACCGCAGTTCACTGCGATGGCACATGGAGGTCTTCTAGGTTATGCCTGTAGCAGCTTTAGACATCTGGAGATTAAACCTTCTTTGCAAAAAAGAAAAGAGAAAAAAAAGCTCATCTTGTGTCAGATTGGACGCTGTCTGTCGTAGGTCTGGACTTTGACTGGGCCACTCTAAAAGATGAATATGTTTTGATTATTCTGATTCATTGTAGCTGTGGCTCATCCCTGCTGAGGAAGCATGGTAACAAAGCATGATGCTACCACCACCCTGTTTTCAGAGTGAAATGTAGCATTCTTTTCCTGCCGTGCAAAGCATTTTGAGCAGTTCAGAGAGTTTTGAACAGAGGGCTTTACCTCATGTTTGTTGCACCACCTACAGTACCTACAGCAAACTGGACTTCTTATGGCTTTTCCTTAAGCGATGGGTTTGTTCTTGCCACTGTTTCATAAATGCCAGATTTGTGGAATGTGCAAACAATAGTTGTCAGGTTAGATTCCCTCACCTGAGCCATGGATTTCTGCAGCTCCTCCAAAGTTGCCATGGCCCTTCTTCATGGCTTCTTCTGTGATCGATGCTCGCCTCGCCTGCCCTGTCATTTGACATGAACGGCCATGTCTTAGTAGGTCTGCTGGGTCTCTGTGCTCTTTTAAGTTTTAAGATGATGAAATGATCAGTGCTGTGTAATGGCAGTACGACCACATACTAATCTCATTATATTTCATTTGGGAATGAAATACTGATCGTTTCCCCAACGGTAAGCTTCTGTATGACTACATCAACAATTTGTCTTGTGAATAAGCCCCTTACTTCTCCGTTTTGTCTGTGTTTCAAGCTATTTTACTTTATACTGTTCATTACTTATGTTTATCAATTTATGTATTCACTTATTTATTGGAAGTTTCACACGTCTGCGTATACTTCAATCTTAGTTACGGCTCAGTTTGACACACATCCATAAGCGTAAAAGTTTTATAACAAGCCTCAATTTATATTATCATGTATTTTATAGTTGAAAAGAAGTGTTTTGAATTGGAGCCTCCCTGCACTCTATAATCGCTGTAAATAATGCAGTTTATGCGTTGCATTTATGGGTGTGAAGTATTGCCTGTGAAACAGTGATACTGAAGTGGCCGTGGAGAGAGGTCATCCCGACAGGTGGGAACCCTTCAGTGTGATTCCTTATCCTAAATAATCACTCCCTGGCGAACAAGCACACCCAGTCTCTGCCATATTTTCCCACCACGCTTACCTCAGTGACACGTCACGCATCTATCAATCTTTATTTGGTATGTGTGTGTGATTAAAAGCCTCCTGGTCACCAGCTAGCCTGCATAATTGTCCTGCAGCTTTCCTCTTCGGCAGGAGAACTCACTGTTACTGAAGCTACGACAGAGATATTTTCAAAGCGACTGGCACTCATGCTGACAGAACCTCTTGTTGCTCTGAGTACTTCTCTGTTAGATGTTCAAAGCCCCTGGTGTTGTTTTATGACCCAGCCTGCTTTAAACTTCTCCAGATCTTTCTACCAGGCACGTCTGCTGTGTCTCTTGGGTCTCCATGATGCTTATTTGTTCACTAACACTCACATGTATTCTAATCGTAGATTAAATTTCACACAAGTGGACTATTTACTGATTAGGTGACGCCAGAAGGCAGTTGACTGAACAGGATTCATTTACAGATATCAGAGTGACTGGGGCTAAATACAAATAGACACAACAGTTTTCTGAGTTTTATTCATATATATATATATATATATATATATATATATATATATATATATATATATATATATATATATATATATATATATATATATATATACTAGCTGTCATTTTCTTTCCACTTTACAATGATGCATTCACTTGTCAATCACATAAAATCCCAATAAAATACAATACAATACAATGTAACTTAGAACATGTAGAAATGTGGGAAAGCGAAAATATTACTAGGCAGTGTACATAAAATGTTTAAATAGTTGTCCTTAATGCTGCCTCACTCAGAACAGGAGTTATTTCTGCATACAAAGATGGCAGGATATAAAATAAATTATCTATTGCCAGTATGTCCGCATACCATGAAGAGAGAATGAAGGAGGAAAAGAAAGCCAAGCTTGAGCAGCGCAGAGAACGGCTCAGGGTCATGCTTCAGGAGGAGCGAGACCGTCTGGAGGCAGAACTCAGGGACTTGGTCCCTGATAGGACTGAACTGTTAGGTCAGTGGGAGGAGAAAGCGGAAGCGCTTCGTAAGGCCAGAGAGGAAAGAAGGAAAAAGGTAGGAACTCTGAATAATAGTTTTTCAATGAAAGGTGAACATAGTATTGGGCTGTAGTCTGCCTTCTGTGCTCTCAGGTTGCACAGGAACTCCTGAAAGAGCACTGGAAGAAAAACAGCCCAGACCTGCGTGAGGTAGGCGTGCTTAAACTATTCATGCAAAAGTGACTAAAATCACCTCAAAGACTGACAGGTGGGGGCATAATTAATGGCTTCAAAGATCTTGTAACCACGGTGTGTGTGTGTGTGTGCGCGGCGAGCCCAGCAAGTGGAGAAAACGGACACTTTTCGTTTTAGATGTCCATCCGATCCTGAAACGTTATCCCCCGTGTGATGCACAGATTCCATGACTTCTGTCTCCCCAAGTCCAAAGCTTTAGAGAGTAAAACAGCCTGGTGTTCCTGTCCTCAACGGGCCTGGGTTAGTGGCGCCTCTGTCCCGACTTCACTGTTTCAATGTGTCTGCAGGTCGAGTCAGCATTGCACAAAGATCACGTCGTCAACCAGTGGCAGGAGCAGATATCCGAGAAGAAAGAGGTTTGGCAGATCCGTCAGATAAAATATCCCAAATTGTCTTCATGTGTTTAAAGAACCCATTTTCTACAATCCAGCGATGCCACATAAAGGCGACCAGTCATTTAATTAGTCCGTTTCTGTTTACCTCATCATTTATTTATGGCACAATCCATTTTTAATTGAGGAGCACTTATGCAGTCTGTGAGCACAGTATCATGTCTGAGATCTACTCAGGTTAAATCCCCTCAACACGGCACATAATTAAGAAAGTTTGACACTTGCTGTGAGTGACGAGCCTTATCAAACATGCAGAAAGGAGCGTGTGAGCGGGAGGAGACGACGCGCTTTGAAAACGAGTATGAGAGGAGTCGAAAAGAAGCACTGGAGAGGATGAGGCAGGCGGAGGAGAGGAGGAGAGAAGAGGAGCGGAAGAGGGCCGAAGAGCTCCGGAAACAGATGGAAGAGCTGAAAATGAGGGAGGAGGAGGTATGTGGGACTTCAAAAACCTTCAGTTAGGAACCATAACCCTTTAAATATCCAGTTCTTTATAGAGAGACTTTCACAATTTAATGTCTAATCTTATTTCTTTTCTATCTCTGGAAAGGAATCTGGCCTAGTTGCAACCAAAAACAAATAATATTCTAATATGTGGTGACTTGGTGAGGAAAAAGTTTGTACACCCTAATAGCTGTTGCTGATACAACATTGTCATGTTGCATCAGTTCTTCTTCAGAATTAAGTTGTTTTTTTTTCACAGATTGTCTCAGTTTCCCCAAACCCCCATCTGATACACTGTGAAAATTCATGTTGGTTTCTATGGTGACGAGCTAGCCAGGTCCTGCTGCAGCAAAGGTTCCCCAAACCGGGACACGTCTGTCTTTGCTGCATCGCTAGAATGATGTAATCGGATAACACCAAACATGTTCTCTCCTCTGGTGTCCAAATGACTCCATTTTACATTCACTTGTCCAAAGAAAACTCTGGTCTCGGTCCACATTCTCTCTGGTAAACTTTGATCGGCTCTTTGTGTTTTCCTTGGAGAACAAGAAATACAGTTCTTTCACAAGTCCTTCACCTATAGGCTGTTTTCTAAAAGTGAAATAACTGATTTCAAACGCTTTTCAAATCCATTAGTAGTCTCTTAAACTACTACAGTCTTCTTTCTGATGGCCTCAGGCACCTCTTTGGATCTTATTACGGTGTTCACACCAAACCATGTTTAGGTCAGGGGTCCCAAACCTCTCCATGCCCTGGCCCCTAAGCAGCTTTGGCTTCTGGCCAGGGAGCCACTTTGCAAACTCACAAACAATGCTACAAAATATGTAAGGAAAAATCTTCTTTTTGAAGCCTTTTCTTACATTTATTCATTATTCAATGACTTGTTTTAGCATTAGAATATTAACTGTGTTTTCAACACTATTATATTCCAACCGAGTAACAAACCTTTCAACAAACTGTTAAGAACAGAAACAAAATAAATCAAGCCTCTTTCAAATGTGTGCGTCACGTTTGATGCCTGTCACTGCCATGCGCACATCACTGCCCAACCGTAAACATGTTTAAAGTTTTTTTCTTTTTAGTACCTTCAAAGTACAAAAGCCAGACTCATACAGGTTGTTGCAAAAGGGGGAATGTATTATTTCCAGTGTGCTGTGAGCTAAGGCGGCAGAGGAAGAGCCTCAAAGTTCAGTTAAATCCTCTGAGTTAATCATCTCAGTATGATATATTATTTACAAGTTATATTTTATAATAATGAATTGAAAATCGTTAGATTTTATCTCCTATCTTTGCATTTTTTCTTATTTTCCCTTTCTGATTTTCTGAGGCACCCCTAGCACCTCCTCTAAAACAGCTTTAGGGTTTAAACTAGAGAAACGTAAAAAATGTAGAGTAATGGCGTTTATCATCATGTTTACCTGACGTGATACTGCTTTGTGTAGTTTCAGCCTTTTTAAAATTGGATTGTTAAGTCTATATGTCCATAAGTCCGTGGTAAAGTGTCCCGATTTCCCATGAGAGTATTTCTTCCGCGTAAAAACCTGTTTTCATAAGCTGTGTAATTTCTGTCCTCGAGGCCACGCGTCTAAAAAAGGAGCAGGAGGCGCTGCTGGTCAAGCGGTGGGAGCTGGAAAAGATGGAGGAGGAAAGGAAGAAGGCAGAGGAAAGGCAAAGGAAACGGGAAATTGGGTAGGATAACCAATCACAACTCCTGCTATAGGTCATACATTTGAAGTATGCGGCTCATTGGTTTTTTGGTTCCACCAGCCACTTCCTGGTCCGTCAGTATCGCGCTCAGCTGAAGAGGAGAGCCCAGCAAGTCCAGGAGGAACTGGTAAATCTGCTTTGCCTGCAGCCTGCTTACTGAAGTAAATCTTGTGGTTTCATGGTTTTTCTTGGAAACCTTTGTGAACCCAAGGAGGTCGACTGCAAGATTCTGGCCGCCTTGCTGGAGGAAAAGGAGGATGAAGAGCAGCTGCAGACGTTGAGAAGAGAACGAGCGGTTGCAGACGCCGCCTGGATGAAGCAAGTGATAGAAGAGCAGCTCGAGCTGGAGCGCAGGAGGGAGGCCGAGTTTGACGTCCTGCACAGGTCAGTGTCGAGACTCTAAACACCGAGGGAGGATTCATGAAGCAGCACATCCATCAGGTCCTGCTAGTAGGAGATATTTTCACAGATCTTTGCATCAGCCATGGAGTTGTGCTCTCCATGGCCACAAATGCAGCAGATGTAGAAGTGATTAAAATGGAGAGAAATGCCTTATTGTCTTATTTTAATTAAAAGAGAACCTGATGAGGTACTCCTCAAAACCTGTAAGAAAAACATCTCCCTGGAGGATTTTCTAAGTCAGTAATTCAAAAACTGCAGATTGTAGCAGACAGTGATTCATCCATGCATAAAAAGCATTGATCAAAGCAGAACATTTACCATATTATTAAACTATTGCATATGGTGTGTATAAATAAGTTCTAAATTTCTAATTTTTTGTCAAATAAAAAAAGAAAACAAACATCTGTGAATGAATACATGCTGTTAAAGACATCTAATGAGAGGAAAAAGGGTTTCTAGTGTGGGGTTCACCTCACCCTACCTCCCCTGCTGTTCCCCATATGTCCAGCAGAGGGGGACAAGGAGTCCTCGGTGTCCTTTACATGTTGTGCAGCTCTTGTTTACACACGGAGTTCTGTTTATTTAACACAGCAGATGAATAGCTCTACACCCATGTTTGGATTTTCTTTTTTTTCTTTTCTAAAGTGACAACAGGATCAAAATAATTTCACAGAAACTTATTTGCAAATGGACCAGGCAGACCTCACAAAAAGAGAGGATTAACTTTACCTTGTGGGAATCAAATTTCATGTTTTTTGTGAAGCCAGCTGTGCAGCACGTAGCTTTTGTTGTTTTCCTCCCAAGTACCACCAGTTTATAGCAATCTGTGTAGCACAAACAGCACTAATCTTCCACAATATGAAGCTGCAGGAATCTCCATGCAATTTACATGCAAACTAATGTTTGACGTATATATTCAGAGAAGAAGCTCAGCGTGTATGGGAGAAACGGGAGGCCCAATGGGAGAAGGAGAAGAAGGCCAGAGAGCGACTCATGCATGAGGTAAAATTGTCCTGAGTCACTTAAGACTTTGAACAAAAGTAAAAAAAAAAAAAAAAAAAAGAGTTATAAAAAGTACTGTTTTTTTTTTTTTTACTCTGTAAGGTGCTTGTTGGGAGGCAGCAGCAACTGGAGCTAAAAATGCTGAAAAACCGGGAAGCTCAAGAGGAATCGCTGAAGAGGCGGGAGGAGCTGATCCAGGAGCTGGAGCTGGAGAGGAAGCTTAGACGTCTGGAAAAAGAGACGGACGAGGGCCGTAGGACAGCAAGGATGCAAGAGCTGAGGACCCAGGTTGGAGCAAACTGCACAATACTAGTTGGTTCTAATAACAGATTTGTACCTAAGCCGTTTGTTGAGTTGAGTTTCTGCGTTCAATGTAGGTGGAACAGAAGCACCAAGAGCAGCGGGAAGAGCATCGCAGAGCACTGCAGGAGGAAGAGGAGGAAAGGAAGGCTCTGGAAGTTCAAGAGGAAGACCTGAAGGCTGAGATGCAGAAGATGGCTGAGAAAGGTTACCAAGAAAAGGTAAATAAAAAAACAAAACAAAAAAAATAGAAGACTCGTTCAAAGTGATAAACTTTAAAATTACATCCAAACATCGTGTGTATTTCAGATTCACAGCAGACCTCGATCAGCCTGGACATAACCAACATGGAAGGTGTTTATTAACCTGTAGGAGGATCACCTCATCGACGTCTAACAATGGAAAATTCACCATGAATCAAAAGCTCTTCAGATGAAGCTACATTCTGTTCCAGTGCAGCTCTTCTAATGGCTCACCGTAACGGTGTTTAGATTCAGCACCAAACAGTAACTCTTTCAGTGGAGTGCATGCAGGGACCTACATGAGCTGACAATCCCCGCTAAAACCCTATTTTGACAGGATGTTGTTTTTGTTGTTTTGCACCAGGGACTTTTAGTTTCGTAATCAAATCAAGGACCATCCAAATGGTCACCAAGGAGATAAACAGATTCAGCTCTAAATCTGTTTGAGGATGCTTTTAGATATTAAAACAAAACGCAAATCTTTCTTTTTGTGCCTTTTCAAAGGATAAAAAAATATATTGATTGCAGCAAGCCCAATATGTTGTGCCATGATGAACTTTGTGTTTTGTTCCTGTATGTTCATATTGTTCTTCGTTTTGCACTTTTAGATTTCCTCAGGTAGGATAGATTTTCTATGCTGAATTTGTAGACCTCAAATAAAATAATTGCAACCAAACAAGTGGGACATTTGTGCAAAAAAAACGTTAGAACAAGTCAAGATAAAACCACCACAGGTTTGATAGTTTTACATATAAATAATGTTTATTTAAAAAATAATCTTTTTTTTTTTTAACTTCCTTCCAGCTGGGAGGCTGCATCTCATACATCCCTGCACTTCAGCCGAGCGCAGGAAGGGACGTTACTTGGAAGAGATTTCAATATGAAAATGGATTCGATAACACTTTGGGAAGATGAACAGCGGGTTGCTCAGCAATACAGCAAACATCTAGCTCTAGCCCATGAGTTGCACTTTAAGAACAAAAGCAGCAGAAGGGGTACAGAGCCAAACACGCGTGATATGCGACGCTAAGCTGAACGAAGCAGCTGCAAGACAACAAGGAGCTGGTTGCATGAAACCGAGCTGATCTAGCTTTATTCACAGAGATCTTTGTGCTGTTGACAGAAAACGGCGCGGCCCTCACTGACCAGACAGACGGGCACGGATATAAGCAGCTCCAGTAATGAACTGCAGACACGGCTACGCTCGGAAAGCTGATAAAACCTAGAAATAACTGAAGCAAACATTAATATTGCAGAGCTATAAAAAATGTGTCAGAACATTAGTTCTGAACTATGGATGGTTAATTAAATGGTTATTTATATTGAATAGTTATTATATACAGGATTCCTGGACGGTCTTTTTTTTTGTTTTTCCATTAAAATGTCTGATTATGCTTCAGCCATGGGACTCAAGTCACAATAATGTCGGGTTTTTCTTCACATCCCACATCAAGTCTTGAGTTTATCATTTTAGTCTTGGCTGTTTTGGAAACCGCTTTCATCTCCACGTTGACGTTCGGTAGATGGACATTAGGAACTGGAGTGCTTGCTGGAAGTTTGACACCATAAATGTATCAGGAAAAAAACAACAAAGAAGTTTGGTTTCTTTAAAGTCTGTGTTTTCCATATTTAAAAATGCATATTTTAGAACCATAACACCTGGGACATCTTCAAAAAAGGAAACATGATGAAATCAGATTATATCCATGGGTTTTCACAGCAGATCAGTAATTTAAAACACACTTTTCTGAAATAAATAAAACCATATGAGATATGCCCAATAGAAGCAAGGCACTAATATATATGGATGTCCAGTCTGAAAATCTCTTAATGTGATCACAGAATACGGCTTTCTTGACAGAAACACCATTTTAAGCAGACTATGATTAATGGCTGAGTCACAGCACTTTGGCTACAAAGATCATCTTTGAAGAAAACACGCGTGAGCTGTATGGCAGTAAATACTGTTGAATATTGATTTCTGCTTATCCGCCATAACCTTCTTTTTTTTGTGGGTCTTGTTTCGAAGCATAACGTTTAACAACGTGATTTTTTATTTTTTTTTATCACTACTTAGCTGTACCAGCAATGAGTCTGAGACAAAAAATGTTTTGTATTTTTCACAGTAGAATTATATCTTCTGTAATTTTATGTTGAACTTTAAAAAATGTATACAGTTAAAATCAGACCAAGAAATCTTAATCTGGAAAAGTACAGAGTTATAGAAATGTGTAGGAACCCTGAATATAGCAACAAACGTGGTTTTGGACAGCTATTGTTGATCTCTTTCAGCATGCAGTCTAATGTGCTTTCATCTTCTTCTTTTTTAAGCTACTTTGAGCTGAGTAAACATGTTTTACTCACTAATAGAGTAATACACATGTGCTTGCTGGAAATTGCTACCTTAAGAGAAATTGTGCTACTACAATACCTAGATATAGCAACATTGCATTTAATTTTACTCCCCCCTGACACTCTTGCCTTTAGATATAGCCACTGTTGTTTATAAATAGAAAAAAAAACACACATGCATATACCACAATACATTAAAAATAATGTTTTTTTTTAAAAAAAAACAATCACTGAAAATATAGGAACAATACTGAGATGTTGGCTTTGGAGCATGTTAAGTGCAGTTTAGTTAGTGTTCTCCTTGGTTGTGATGGTGACGAGCTGCTTGGCGGCTTTGGCGATGTCGTAAGCACACTGGATGACCTGCTGGGTGACGAGCTGCACGTCCGGCCCCGAGCAGCCGTCCAAAGGCACAGCCTTCCGGCATTCGTTCTGCAGCCGGCAGGCGCTGGCGGTCAGCAGGCGCAGAGAGCCTCTCACCGTCTCTGAACGTGGCTTCTGCACGGGAACGCACAAAGAGGCACGCCGTCAGGTTTGCTACTAGAAACAGGGGATGACGCAAAACACAAGGTGGACAACTCTCCATAGTGCGGTTCAGAGGCCTACTCTCACTGGTGTGCATCTCATTAATGCTGGGCCTTTCATGATGCATTCTTTTTTTTTTTTGGAGGGTGAACTAAAAAAGCAAAATACAGCTTCAATGAGAAATAAGAATTGATGTGAGGAAATTTTTCTTTACCGAACCGTGGATTAAAGAAAATCACCCTAAATTCAAACCTGGACACCCAGTTATTGTTTTTTTTTTTTTTTTTTTTTTTTACCCACACAGGTGAGAAACTGTTTATTTGTAGTGTTTGCACTCAGGGATTCTCACAAAAAGAGAGCTTGAAAACTCGCATACTCCTTCACACGGGTGAGAAAGCATTTATTTGTAGTGTTTGCAGTCAAGGATTTTCACAAAAAGAGCATCTAAAGACTCACATGTGCGTTCACACAGGGGAAAAACCATTTACTAGTTATTGTTTTTAAACTCCGTAGCAACTGTAGGTTGTATCATATTTCCAGCCCCACAAATTAGGAGTGAAACGTATCGTTAAACTACGATGGTGTTCAAGCTGATGATGAATGAAGGTAGTCATTTCTGACAGGAACCGTAAACACGAGAGTGTTATCAAACCTTTGGGAAGAGGGCAGCCATTTCTGTTACAGCCACATGGATCCTTTCTGAGCAGGGGAGAAAGCTGTGACAGGGGAGAAATATATTTTTATGAGTTTAACACGGGCATGTTCACGTTACGTTTAAGTAAACCATTACACAAACTTCTAATAATACTAATCCTGAACAGATATCAAGGTATAAGGTAACAGTTTCACAGTAACATGCCGTATTAGAAACAACCGACCACACAGCAAAAACGTCAACCTGGAAAATGAAATAGCGTCAGTCCAAAGCTGCTCCACGATTTAACTTACCTTTAGTTTATTTATTTATTTTTTACATAAAACAATTCAAAGTCAGACCACTACCCCATGCAGAGGCACAGCCAAGAAAAACCGAGCTTGTTAGCAGGTGAAGCACGGCAAGAGGGAAGAAACGGTGTGAGGGAGAGGAAAATCAAACTGTGCCTGGGAGGCAGGGACAGAAGCCAGAGTACCAGGAGGTGGGGTCAGGGGACCGCAGGCTGAGGGGCTGAAGGGGAGAGGGGGCCTTCTCGGCCCACGGCACCAGAGTGCTGAAGCATCCCAGGCTGTGACGGAGTCGTCGGACCCCCTCGCGCTCGCTCGGTCTACGCACGGGTGGGCGAAGGACGGGGAAGCCAAAGAATATTGCAACAGGTGAGCACGGATGGAGGTGGGATGAGCGGGAAGAGACGTTGGCAGGAAGAAGTGGACAAAAGGCTTAAAAATAACAAACTGTAACAGACTAATGATCAATGGAGGAGGAAATCAGGTTTGAAATGGATGCAAGGACATGAAGGCTGAGAATGAGATGCGTTCTCCTTCAGGCTCACCTGTCCTGTTTGTTGTCCTGAGCCGCTCGAAGGAGCTCCTGAATGTTCTTGGTGATCTGCTCCGTTTTGCGGATGACGTCCTCCGTGCTCGGAAGCGTGGGGTCCGCCTCCATCTCCAGGTCATCCAGCTCGGGGATGGAGCTGCCCTCTCCCAGCCAGCCGCCGCTCCTCAGCCTCCCCCTCCTGGCGAAGCTGCAGAAGGAAAAGCCAGAGTAAAAAAAGACAAGCAGCACCTGAAGGGAGCGCCAAAACATGTCACCAGACAAAAAAAAAAAAAAAAAAAAGGGGGCAAGAGTGTGATTTGCTGGCATAAACGTTGACGTCTTACCCAGAATCCTCCATCTCAGAGTCATTGAAAGCGTTGTCATAGTCGCTCTCTGGTACGCTGCTTTGCTTTTCCAGCTTAGAGGTCTGGAGGGAAATTTAGCAGCAAAAATAAAACGACCAGTAAGGGCTTTTAATCTCTCCTGTTCAGTGTTCAATAAAACATTCTAGATGTAAAACCTTTGTCTGCCGAGCATGTGCAGCGCTCGCCATAAAACGCTTTGCACATGAATAAAAAAGAAGAGCAAAGCTGAGAGCTGAATGGAACAGGCCAACTAAGCTATGAAGCCAGTGCACCAAATTTATACAATACAGGCAAAACAATAATAAAAAGGTATAGGGAAGAAGAATATTATTGAAGTTCAGAAGGTTTGTTCAGACCGGTGGTCAAGGCAAAGGTTCATGTGTGTCTGGAGGATTGTGGATTCCTGAGGGGAAGGTTAAACCAGCCAAAGAAAAAAAGCAGTTAGCAGTTATTTACATGTGGCAAGAAATATCCTGTTAAAAAAATAAATAAAAACCACAAGATCCCAGCTTAATGTTTGTCTAAACAGTTCAGAAAGGCTTTTAATGTTCCCAAGCAACAAACTCCCTTTTAGCCAAATTATATTTTTTTTCTGTACAGATTTTAGCGCATTATGTGCTTTATTCTCATTACTTTGGCTGTTTTAATGTGTTTAAAGTTAGATTAAATGAAAACGCTATGAGGCAAGAAACCTTTCGTCTTCGCAGCATTTTTTTTTCTTTCTACTTTGGACTCATGAAATGTTGAGACTGACAAGTACAGTCATGCCTCACAGGCCTGTTGAGCATTTTCCTGAGCTGCAGAGCTCCGTGTTTAGGAATCCAGATCTAAATCTGACTTAGAATGAAGTCCAGCTAATCTTGCCTCAGAAAACTTCAGAGATGAGATTAATATCTTTTCTGCCTTCACAAGACAAACCTTTTTTTTCTTTTTTGCAAATATTTTCAGTTACAGGATCAAACTAAACTAAGCTTAAATATATATTTTTTAAATTAAACAGGAAGTAAACATAAAACATATTTACTTATATTTGGTAAAATACACAATTTCCATTCGTTTTGCTTCAGTTTAAAGTGTAAAATTTAGCTTTTCAAAAGAAAAAAAAAAAGCAGCCGCTGCAGCTCATCTTACAGCTCAAGGTTAAGCAGCCAAAAATCACAGCTGGTCTTTACAAATCCTTGCAAAAAATTCACACACATTGGATTTTATTTCATTTTTAATTCCTATATTAAATTTTGCCACAATACATTAGGAAACTTCACTGTATTTTATTGGGATTGTACGCGATCAACCAACAGAAAGTAATGCATAACTGTAAAGCTAAACGAAGAGGATACAGTTCTAAATTTCACAAATCTCAAAAGTGTGGCCTTCATTTGTATTCAGACCCCTTTACTCTGTTACCCTTGAATAAAATCCAAGAATGTCAAAAGTCACCTCGTTAAAGGGACAAATAGTTATAGTGACAAGAAGGAAAGCCAGCAGAAATATAATTTAAAGTTTGCCAAAAGCCATGATGTGGACAGAGCAAACAGGGGGAGAGAAGGTGGGCTTGTCAGAAGACATTTTCTTCCCAAACACTAAACATTTGTGTGGTGAAAGACTAAAACCAAACACCACCCTAAACACAGAACCCCCTAAGATTAAACACGGTGGCGCCTGAATCATGCTGTGTGGATCCAGAGAAGCCTAGCAGTGTTGATTAGACGGAGGATGGAGCTGAATTCAGGATGATCTGGTAGGGGCTGTAAAATTTGTCTGACTGGCACAGAGGTTCATCTTCCAGCAGGAAAACGACCCTAAAGCCAGAGCTTCACTGAAATGGTTCTGTGCAAAGAATATTTGTGCATTAGAACGGTCCAGTCAAGGTCCAGGCCTGAATGTGTAAAAGTCTGTAGAAAGAAAACATTTATGTTCACTGATCTAATCTGAGTTTATTATCCAGATGAGCAAACCTGGCAGATGTTTACCCATAATCCCTTACAGCTGTTATGGCACCAACAGGAGGTTCTATAGAAATATAGTAAGTAGAGGGGGACTGAATACAGATGCATCACACTCCTCAGATTTTATCTGAAAACTCTTATTTTCCTTCCCCTTTACATTTACGCACTAATTTGTGAGGACTCTTCCGCTTAAAAGTCTAAGGATGTTGAGTAGGAGTGAAGACGCGGCTGAAAGCTATGCCTTTCTGCTTGTTAACAGCGCACTGAGGATGATGCTGATGACGGCAGCCAGCGGGAGGTCGGCTCATGCAGCGGGGCGGATAGATGGCAGGAGAACACAGGAGGCTGGAGGAGGAGGGACAGATAGAACGGATCCAAGTGGATCGGCTCGGTCCCACCAGGATGCGGGCCGAGCGCAGATGTACTTAACCTTTTGAGAAGTGTCGTCCTTGGACCAAGACAGGGTGGATGGAAATGAGGGAAGGGATGAAGAGGTCACAAATGCACCCCTTTCTGTCTAAAGACAGAGGTTAAATCATATTTCAATGGAAAAGCGTCAGATAAGAATAAATAAATAAATGAATGGAGATGGACATGTCCCCTGATAGATTAAGTTTACTGCTGATTATGATAAAAATGGCTGGGCAAAATGTGAAGAGCTCATGAACATTAAATATAAATCTGGGATTTAATGTGATTAAAAGGTTAATCTTGAAGGAACCATCTGTGGTTCATTTGTGAAGCTCTTTGCAAAGATCTTGCTTGAACTGCATGAGCTTTAAACACATGAAGAGGTTAGAAGCCAGTTCATTAAAAGAAAAGTCTCACATTTAACCTCAAAGTGTCTGTGCGTGTATGTGTGGGTGGGTGTGAGCATCATGCATTACAAAACACAGTGTTTATACAGGAACTTTAATGCAAATCAACATGAAACAGTACAAAAAGTCAATGCTAATCCTTTTTTACTCGCCCGAATACAGTTTATCCAAACAAAGCAGCAATCCAGCAAACCGAGACAACACGAACTAGATCCTCAACTGGACACAATGAAATGAGACAGATGTGTGGCGTCGACCGCTTTAACGGATCTCTGTCGTCTTTGACGAGGAGACCAAATACTCCGTGGCAAATCGGCTCAAACGAAAACGCAAACTGAATGCAGACAAGGCGGGGAAACGAGGGGGGGAAAGACACAGGAAGTGAGCAGTGGAGAGGAAGCTGCAAAGGAGAGCAGGGAAGAGGTCTTACTTACATGAGATGGAAAGGGTTGCAGGCTGGGGAGACCCTCCTCTGGGTAAGGAGTTTCCCCTTTGGAAAGATAGGGCTTCAGGCCTGAGCCGGTCTCATACATAGACATGGGCCGACTGGCCCGCGCAGACTGCCGGCGTTTCAGGGCTGAGGGGCTGGACGGGTCAGGGTAGTCTGTACCGCTGGGGGTCTGATAGACATTTGTTGTGACCTGCCGCCTGAGAGAGGTGTTCTCGCTTTGCAGAGATTGCAGCTGGAAGAGACGGTCAGCAGGAGACTAAGAGGCGCTCTCAGCAAGGCAAGCTCTGCTCCCTGTTACCTGTTCTGTAAAGCTACCCCCCATCTTATGCTACAGTTTCTACACATTTTATATTAAACTTGATCCCACTAACGTTTTAATATGGAATTAATTAAGCAGATCAGTTCCTAGTCACTGTAAAGCCAAATCAATGGGCATCGTTATAAAAGAGAACTTAACCTTGGTCTTAAAATGCGAAGCAAGTCATAAGCAAGCGAGAGACTGTTGCACAAAGATGCAGCTACTAACCGGCCTCTCAACAGATGGATTTCGTTCCGCAGAGCTCCACACGGCTCCCCACATCCATCTGGAATCGCTGCCATTGGGAGGGGTTTCAATACCACATAAAAATGGACGAGCCAATCAGGAATGCTGGGCGGGATTTTCATAGATGTGACGGATCAGAAGTGACTGTTTGGATTCAGACAACTATGGCGTCTCGCAGCGAGGAAGCAAGCGGTGACATTGATGCTGCTATTTCATCAGCGTTGTCCAATCTACCGAATATTAATTCTTAAAAAGAACGCCAGAGAACGGCTTTGACGGCTTTTGTTAGTGGGAACGATGTTTTCGGTTTTGATGGGAGTGGTTGAAGTAGCATGTCTGTAAAGATGACCGACAAGTGGTTTATCCAATCATATGCAAGGATTTTTGATCAGGCCCCTCCGTCTAAAATACATGCCCCAATGGAGCGATCCCAGATGGATGCGTGGAGCAATGCGGAAACGAAATCCATGTGGCCAGAGTCAGGTTATGCAGCTACAGAACAGACAGATCGACTGGAGAATCATAAAAAGAGGCTCAGGGGAAAACATCAATGCAGCAGTTTGCATTCAACAAAAGGAGGGAAGGGAAGATTTGGTAGGAGAAAAGGGGACAAGGTCTCTGATTTAAGTTCAGAGAGCTGAATGACAAAAAAAAAAAAAAAATTCTTTTCTCCTTACACATTATGATATGCCCATTAAAACATGTTATAAGCAGTAACAGGTTGGCATGAACAGCCCTTTACCTAAACGTGGACCCCCACTGCTACCCTCCACAGAAGGAGAATAAAACAAGAAGCCCGAGTACAGGTTCATCTCAATAAATCAGATTATCATTGATTATCATTATATATTCCAGTGTTCATTTCTGGTACTATGATGAGGTTACAGCTATGGTCTTCTAACGGGGAGCACATTCACAACAAAAACTGCTGACTTGACGGTTGTCCAGCTACTTCCAAAGAAGATGACTGTTCAGAGAAAGCTTTATCCAAGCATTTACTATTATTCAAGTTTAGTGGAAGGGAATTGGTGGACAAGCAGCAGGGATAACCATAACCTTGTTGGAGGTGTGCTTAGGGGAGAGTCACGAGGTCTGGACCGCAGCTAAGGTTAAAGTCCACCATGCACAGATGTATCCAGGACCTCGTGGTAAAGCCACTCCTGATCCTGACGTCAGATGGGTCTTAATAGGGACCAAACTGTTGCTTAGGGGTCCAAAATCCTCTATTCAGGTGAAATTAAAGTTTGCATTTCATTTCTAAAAATCAAGGCCAGCATCTGGAGGAAGAGTGACATTTCCACAGTAACTAAAATAACCCTTTAAAATATTCTAATTCATTGAGATCTGTACATCCTAAAAAGGATCAACTAACAAAGAAGTCTTAAAAACAGGCTCTAGAAAAGACTAATCCATTTGTTGTCAGTGAACAACAGGACAGGTGTAACTCTACCGTGGCTCAGAGGATTATTTTCCGTGTGACTGATCACTGCCAAGCAGAACGATCAGAGCAAGTTTGTTTGACCAGTACCTTTCAGTCAAATATAACCAATTAGAGAAAAAAAAACAGCTGCCAAAAGAAATAAGCTACAACAGTTTTGCAATAAAAAAAAATAAAAACACATGTGATGAAGCACGCACACAAACATACATACATACATACATATCAGTTAGTCACTATTGTATCATAAAAATTTAAATCCAGGGTCATCATGTCATGCTTTTGTTTTTACAACATGCTTGTTAGTAACATTAATAAACACTTTCACTCCAACTTATACATAACAAAAATATTATCCAATATTAAATGGGGAAAAAAAGATGCATACATTTCTTATTAGAAGTAAAAAAAAAAAAAAAACAAGTGGAAAAAATGAAAAGTTTCCATTTTTCAATGAAGTTCTGAAACGTCCTGGTCAAAAAGAAGGCAGATCGCTCCGATTTCGTTGACTCTGATCACCTGGTGACCCTGGCCACCAGAGGGCGCCCTTTGCCATCCGCACCCTCCCTCCCAGCCAGGCCCCGCCCTCCCCGGGGGTTAGTGATCTTATTGGTGGGGCGAGGTGGATACCTTTTTCTGCATCAGCCTCAGCTCGTCGTTCAGATTGTCGTTGGCTTTCAGCAGCTGCTGGATCTTAGCTTCAGAGGCAGAGAGTGCGTTTTTCACCTCCATGTATTCATGCATAGTTATAGGGCCGTCGGAAAGGTCAGAGTCCAGGCTCTGTGGAGGAAACTGGTTGAAAGAGACAAAAACCACCAACGAGGAGAATCTGTCCTTTGAAAAATGAAAATAAAAATTAAGTTGTGAATTTAACAACCGATCACCTTGGTTCTGTCTCCTTTGCTTGAAGGGAGCTCTTGATCTGTATCTTCGTCGGACGCCACGCTGTCATAATCGCTGCTGTGCCTGACTGCCACGCCCTTTAATATGAGTTCAACGTTGTCTGCAACGAACAGCATCAATACGGGTTGTTTTCAGTGTTTGGCTGTTTGGCACAGCATTCAGAAGTCTCCAGAAACTTCTCACGTTTTTGTCATTCTACAAAACCACAATCTTCAACATAACTTTTTAACGTGACAGACCAGGACAAAGACGTAGCTGATTAAAAAGTAGAAGGACAATAATTGATGCTATTTAGACCGTTCAGTCAATACTCTGCAGAACCAGCTGCAATTTCTACCAGCCTTGCACATCTACTATGCAATATAGCTCAAGGTCAGTAAGAATTACATGGAGAGCCGTCTATGAACCTCAGATGTTTATTTTTTTTCTACAGACGCGCAGCGGAAATGACTGGACTTTGACTAGGCCATTCTAAAAGAAGAATGTGTTTTGGTATAAACCGTTCTATTGGAGCTCTGGCTATACGTTTAGGGTTGCTGTGTTTAGCGCTACCTTCCCATCAACTCTGACCAGCTTCTCAGTACCAAACCAAAAAAAAAAAAATCTCCACAGCATAATACTGCTACCACCCTGCTTCACATGGGAGACAGAGGCGCTTTCCAACACACATAGCGGTTTATATGTAGGCAAAACGTGCATGCCGCGTCCCCTAGATGAGTGATCGCAAACCCCTGGGCCGTACAGCGGTACCAGTCCGTGGGTCATTTTGTTCCCGGGCCTCACAGAGAGAATAAATAACCAATATTATTTACATTTTATTATTTTATAAGAAGCCTTCAGTGAAGAACTGATCCTGCCTGCCACTAAAGACCTTTCCCATGAACCTCCAGGAGAGACGCAGGCCTAAAATTGTTTGTTGAAATGAGAAAAAGTCAAACTACGCAGTAGACTGAACACAAGCAACGCATTTCTGGTGTCATTGTCTCCCACCAACCCTAAACGGACCGCCTCATTGCTGAGAAACCAGCACAGGGCTCCCACTGAGTCGGCATTATAGTGAGTTGTATTATTCACGCACTTTATATTTGTGAATATTTACATTATTAGATTTAGGAAATGCCCGTTCTTATGCCGGTTGTCTATTTAGATTTTGTCGTATTTATCCGCCACACCTTCTGACATTAAACTAGTCTGTGGCGCTAAAAAGGTGGGGGACAACCGCCCTCCGCCCTACATGGGTTGTGGCAAACTGTAAACGGGACTTCTAGAGTTATTTTTCTTCCATAATGACCAGAAGGGTTGATAATAACGTTGTTATTATATGTTATTGTATTGTGGATTTATGCACAGGTGAGCTGCGCTTCCCTTGCTGGTTCTTTTAGTTTAGTTGAACTTTTAGACTATCAAGGCTTGGGATTTAGTTTTATTCCCAATTCTATATTAAACTTGTCCATAACTGGGTCCCTGAGCTGTCAGCTACGTACATCGTGATGCTGTTTGCTCACTAACGTGTTGCAAAAAGCCTCTGATGCCGCCACAGTACATCTGTGACTGAATTACACATTCAGCGAGTCCAACAAGTTTATTGATCACAGTTGAAGAGGTTACAGTTTTATTCATGGGTATCAGAATAAAGGGGTACTAAATACAAAACAGACTTTACAGATTTTTTTCTTAAATTAATGAATATGCATCCTGCTCCTTACACATCACAATAACACACTATGTTGTGTTGGACTTTCACATGAAATTCCAACACAACACAACTGAAGTTTGTGGGTTGTAATGCGACAAAATGTGTTGATGTTCAGGCGGTAAATACATCTGTAGTTCTCTGTGCATTAATGTCAGCAGGACTCTGGATAAAAACAAGAGGAGCAAACCAACCTTTTGGGCTGCACACTGAATTCCCTTGTTGTCTGCGCTTGGCGTCACTTAATATATCGATGACTAGAGTCGCAAACTCGTGTGCGTTGAACCTGGCGAGCTTCTGTCGACCCTGGAAGAAAACAAGGCGAGTAGCAGAGCAGAACCCGGTTTACAGAACATGCAGGGAGCTTTGCACAGATGACTTGCCTGGTTTCTTGTTGACGAGTATTCTGGATTTACAGGAAGGAAGGGGACCAGAGTGGTCTCCGTCACCAGGGTGCTGTGATTCTGCGTAGCCAACCATACTGCGAACAACGCGACGCAGATGACAGGGGTGAGTAAAGCCGCAGCTTTCTGAAAGCAGGTCTAAGGACTGACGCGCTGATAACGCTCGATCCTCCTTTACCTGCGTCCGTCTCCCGTCTGTCCACTTCGTCATACACGTCCATGGCCAGCTCTTCAAATAAGTGATTGCTGAGCTGCATGAAGGCAAGAAAGGCACGTTTAGCCTTAGGAGGCTGAAAGAATACAATCTCTACTGGTAAGCGAAGCACTTAC